>NC_061100.1:51725786-51918286 GCF_015104395.2 Macrobrachium nipponense
CTCTAGGCATTCTGTCCGGTTTGCCCATAATGTGATTAGGATGGGGGTAATTGTATTATCGTAATAAAGTGGAACCTCGACATACAAAAGTCCCAACTTACAAAAAATTAAAGTTATGAAAGCAAATACGAAGATTTTTTTGCCTCTGCATATGAAAATAATTCAGGTTACGAAAGGGTGTTACTGTAAAGTCCCGAGATTCACCCGGACCACCGAGAACAAAGTGGCGTGGTTGGTATGGTGTTTGCTTCTCACCTCGGTGGTCGCGGGTTCAGTTCTCGGCCATTCCATTGAGGAGTGAGAGATGTGTATTTCTGGTGATAGAAGTTCACTCTCAACGTAGTTCAGAAGTCCATTCGAAGCTTACGACCGGTTCCAGCTGCCGCTGATTACATTCCCATTGTTAAAGGACCGATGGTTTGTATTACATATCGGAACAAATGTTGTTTTATTGTGCTGATTACAACTGCAATCTTGAGTAAGATCAATAAACGTTACATAGGTATAGCCTATATATGCTAACATTGTTCAAATGAGTGCTGAGAAGGCTGGGAAAGATGGTGGATTGTCTGTGGTTAGAACGGCCCCTCATGCGATTGCCGCCATATTGGATTTCAAAACTGCCTTGAAAACATGTTTTACGAAGAGCTCACAAGCTTATTTTAGTTTGTATGGGGCTTTCATATATAACATTATGTTGACGAAACTTCAGTCTTTTGAATGGTATGCTTAAAGTTGTAATTGTATTCTCATTTCACCAATTAAATATCGCACTCGATAAGGCCTGGCCAGCGCGATGACGATGGATCGTCTGCGGTTGTTTACCCTACTTCGAAAGGAAAGTACCTAGGTCTTGATCTCCTGTTATCACCACCAACAACTCATGACTGATGACCATCTCCGGTGTCAGGGTACTTTTTCGGAAGGTGACCAAAACCGCGGTAGTCGGTGAGTTGGCCAGTCCACTCGGTTGTTTACCCTAGTATATATATTATCTTCCCCTTTGGCGAAAGATTGAGTGTCTTTTCTTACGACTGTTGTTCGTAAGCATTGCTGGTTCTACTTCTCTTCTCGCCTACGTTATATCTAGTAAAGTTGATTCTTCTTAGAATAAGGGAGATGATTCAAACGGAGGAAGTTGATATCTTAAAAACAGCTTTATTTCTCAACTCCATCACTAGAGAGATGGTTTGGTCAGATGACCGCTCCGTTTGATAACTGGAATAGAACTAACATTTCAAAGCATCGTGTCGATAGCGAAACACTAGCTATCTCAGCGATTTACACATAAAAAAGAATAAGTAGTCCGCCGGCTCGGAAGTCATAAGTTTCCGGCGCAGGTTAAGAGGTCAACCGCTTCCCATGGAAGGTGTTGTGATCAGTTAAGAGAGACATAAACTGATGATGTACCCAAATGCAAACCAGGCTACTGCAAGCATTGCACAGCGTGATCTAGATTCGGATTGTCACGTAGGATGCTCCTAATTCACCAATGACCCCTTAGGTCATGGATTCTATTTACAGATATGTAATTATAAATGTATTTATTACATTAGGCTCGGACAGCTACCATTCAAGCCTTGAATAACAAAAGTTACTCTAAACATGGTTTCTTAGGATTGTGCCCGTAACATATATTTAGATATAATCATAAACAAGTGATTAAGTGCATAAAAGGTTTAGTTACATACCCTTTTTGGACATATTCATGAATAAAGAAAAATGCATGGAAAATATAGATCCATGTTTGATATATAAGGGATTTTGACTGAGGAAAAATCTATTTTTGGGTGAGGAGCCATGTCGCTCGGTGAAATGTCTCGTTAGCCATTTCTGATATATAAAACTAATGCTAAATATACCAGAGAATAAACCAAAGGGACTGACTGAGGTTACTACCCTCAGGCGAGCACTTTTTTATAATTAAAAAATGTCGTGTATAAACCAGGAGCGAGTAAAAACTGCCACATCTCCTTTACCCCATAGAAAGATCCTCGTCAACAATCTCCGAAACCTGAGGTGCCGTTACACAGGCCGCCTCCACGCATCCAACCCCCACCTCCCCAGCGCCATCTACAACATCTATTGTTAGCAACCCACAGCTTGTACCACACTGGGTGGGAGATCAATGAATTAAAAAGGGTGGGTTCACCAAGCGACACGGCTCCTCACCCAAAAATAGATTTTTCCTCCGTCAAAATCCCTTTTTTGGGATCAAGCCGTGTCGCTGGGTGAAATCATACCAGAGAAATGGGCAAGCTGCAAAAAGAAATACTGTAACAATGAAGGAAAACTAAACAAAATAGTTATAAAAGTAAATTTTTAATATTTATATCTATATATATAAACTTTCTTTGCAAAGTACAACTTGTATTGTTATCCAAAAGGGATTTCTCAAAACTTAAATATACTGAGAAACTCAAAAAGGAATGTATAAATAAATACATGAACTTACATGTAAAACTAACATTAAACATAGACTTAACTATACTTTAATAGACTTAACAATACTCCAATACATATTTCAAAATGATCTCTTTTAACCAAGCTAATACAATCCGCTCCGCTCGTGCTTACAGAAGGCCCGAGGGAGAGGAAGGCAGGGTTGAACAACTAGGTGAGGCAGGCAAGTGGGAAAGAAAAGAGGTAAAGTAAAAGAAAGAGGAAATTAAGAGTTTTCAGGAACTACTATACTTCCTGCAGCCACGGCAGGGAATTTAAGTGCATTAAGAGATTTAAGGTAGTGGCGTTTGAAAACTGCCGAAGATTTCCAACCAGTATACTTTTTAAGATCCTCAAAATTCATATGTTGAAAATAGTTAATAGAGGTAGCAATTGCCTGGACATCATGAACCAGGGGAAAAGAGTCAGGATCGGCTTGTTTAATAAAATAGAGAATCTGTTGTTTGATACCTCTCATAGTGATCGTTCCTCCTTTTTCTCTCATGAATAAGGGACCTGAGGACTTAAATGATGTCCTATGTAAATAGGTCTTGAGAGCCTGAACTGGACAGAGAGAAGAGTCTTGGGGAAGAGGAACTATTGACCAAGGGGTCCATCTATCTTGTGGACTTTCATTCTTGGCTAAAAAGGTCTTGTTTGGTGAAAGAAGAACATTACCATTAGGTTGAAAATCTATATGACCTGGATCTCTAGACAAAGCTGATAGCTCAGAAATCCTTGCTCCTGAGGCTAAACTCAACAAAAATAACGTCTTCCTCAGTAGAATTGAATACTGACAGGAGTCATTATCAATACTGGCAGCTAGCCTCAACACTTCGTTTAGAGACCAGGAGACAGATTGAGGCCTATGTACTGGTCTCAATCTAGTGCAAGCTCTAGGGATAGAGGAGAAATAAGAGCTTGTTAGATCTATCCCAAATCCTACCAAGAAAATCTTTTTAAGGGCAGATTTCATAGTGGTAATGGTTCCGGGAGCTAAACCTTGATCAAACAAATCTTTAAAGAATGAAATTGCTAGATTGATTGTCATTTCCTCCACTTCTTTTCTTTCACAAATTTAACCAATTTCTTAATAGCAGAATCATACTGTTTAAGAGTAGAATCTCTCTTGTCAGATTCCAGGAAAGTAATGTTTTCCGGATCAATACCTGAATCATGCATAGACGCAAACTTCATAAACTCCATAAAGTTAGGGTTTGGAGAATGTTTGAGGAAGCATATACTTTCTTGGTTTGTACTATTTGTGAAGGCTTTGGATTGGGGATCCGACTGGGACGGAGCTTCAATTCCAATTTTAGAGGGAACCAGTTGCTCTTCGGCCACCAGGGGGCTACCAATGCTATTTTCCCTCGATACGACCTGAGCTTGTGAAGAACTTCCATCAGGAGGTTGACTGGTGGGAATAAATAAATCCTCTTCCAAAGATTCCAATCTAGAGACAATGCATCTGTGGCATATGCTAGAGGGTCTAGATTGGGTGCCACGTAGCATTGAAGTTGATGATTCGATTCCGTGGCAAAAAGGTCTATTTGAAGACCCGGGACTTGTTTGGATACCCACTGAAACGACTTTGAGTCTAGAGTCCACTCTGACTCCAATGGGGATGTCCTTGACTGAGCATCTGCTACTACATTCCTGGCTCCTGCTAGATGTGTGGCTGATAGGTGCCATCGAAATTTCTGCGCTCGAGAGAAGATCGCAATCATCACATGATTTACGAACTTGGATTTGGAGCCCTTCCTGTTGATACAGTGAACAATTACTGCACTGTCGAGGACTAATCTGATATGAATCCCTTTCTTTAGCTTCAATCGTTTGCGAGTTAGAAAAACTGCCATGGCCTCTAACACGTTTATGTGAAATCTTTGGAAGGTATTGGACCATTTTCCCTGAAACTTTTGAGTAGGGGAATGTCCTCCCCATCCACTTTGAGATGCATCTGTTTAATGAATCCACTAGATCCGGTTGGTTGGAAACTGAAGTGGTATTGACTTTTGCTAAAGTCTCTTGGCTTGTAGACCAAGGTTTTAGAAGCTTTTTCCGTAAGATCTGAGGAATCCTTGAAAGTTTGTCTCTTAAGCCTATATTGGCTCGACTTCTCCAAATTCTGTTTGAAGTTTTCTAGTCTGGCTTTCAGTAACGGTTTGAGTCACTGCTACAAACTGCAAAGGAGCCCCAGAATTCTTTCTTGAGCCCGTCTTGATGCTATTTTGTTCCTTACAAACTGCCTTGTGGCTTTTCGCAATCTGCTTGCACTTTTCCCAAGGCACTGAAAATTTGTGTGCCTGAAGGTCCCACTGAAGTCCCAACCACTGGAACTTGGAGCTGGGAGTCAGTCTTGACTTTTGAAGATTTATTTGAAAACCCAAAAACTCCAGATATTTCATGACTTTGTGGGTTGATTCCAAACACTGCTGTTTGTTGGGGGCCCAAATTATCCAATTGTCTAGATATGCTGCCAATAGAATTCCCTGGCTCCGAAGTTCCTGGACTACTACGTCCGCTAACTTGGTGAAAATCCTGGGAGCAATATTGAGGCCGAATGGCATGACTCGGAAAGAGTAAACTTCCTTTCCTAATCTGAATCCTAGGAACGGAGACAAGTTCCTTGCTATGGGCACATGATAATATGCATCGGTAAGATCTATAGAGGTGGTGACGGCTCCACGGGGAAGTAAAGTTCTTACTTGAGTAACGGTTAGCATGCGAAATTTGTCGCATACTATCCTTGAATTGAGCTGTGAAAGATCTAAGATCACCCTCCTCTTGTCCGTGCCCTTCTTGGGAACTGAGAAAAGTCTGCCTTGAAATTTGATGTTCCTGACTCTTTTTATTGCTCTTTTCTGAAGTAGTTCCTGAGTGAAAGCTACTAAGTCTGGTGTCCGAGCTTGAAAAAACTTGTGTGGGGGAGGTGGGCCGTTTATCCACCTCCACCCCAAACCTTTTGATATGACACTGTGTGCCCAGGTGTTGAATGTCCACCTGTGCTTGAACAGTGCTAGTCTCCCACCTACCTTGGCTATCTCATTGATTGCCGGATGGTCTTGAACCTCTGCCTCCTCTGTAGGTTCTGGCTCTTGCAAGCCTTCCACCTCCTCCGCCAACCCGTCTGGAGGAGCCACGTCCTCTAGCACCTCTAGGGGGATACCTCTGAAAGGAAGTATTTGCCTCATATGTTTGATTGTAAACTGGAGATGGCTGTGAGTGCTGATTCTGCTGAGGAGCTGGGGCCTGTACCCACATATATGATTGTTGGGGTGGAGGCATGGATGTGGAAGGTTGGTTCACAGTTGGAGGTTTTTGGAACCTTCTCTGCTGGAATTTCTTAGGACGTTTGGTCTTCTGAGTGCCTGCCGGAGAAGGATCTGCCGGACGTTTAAACTTAAGAGCCCACCTGGTGGCAAGTGTCTGGTTGGCTCTTATTGCTTCTTGCGTAACCTGAGCTACTAATTCCTCTGGAAAGAGGGAAGGTCCCCAAATTGACAACTTAATGAGCTTATTAGGCTCATGTCTGATCGTAGCAGGTCTCAAAACAAACTTCCGGCAGGCTCTTCGGGCCACAGCAAAATCAAACAAGTCGTGTTGAAACGTGCCCAACAACGACTTGGTCAAGACCTGAAACTCCGGAGCGGTCGGATAGGCCGAAGCGATAGTCTCTGCTGAAGTGATTGAGTGGAGTGACCTACTCAATCTACATCTGGCTTCAAACTCCGCCTTAATGAGATGCTCGGGGAGCTTAAGGAGTCTCTCATTGAATTGAATTGAAGCACAATCAGATTCTAGTTTTCCTTTCTGAAAAGTTTCCGGAGTGTGGTGCCAATACGTCGGATCCTCCGGTACCAACAAAGACGTCAAGTCTGTCTCCTTTAGCTGTGGAAGAGGCTTATCTTCTTCCGCTGCTTTCAGGGTCAGCTCGGCAATATTCGTGGTGCACGGTAGCGGTTGATTCTTCTAAACCGTGAAAGTGCTATACTTTCCTTTGAATGGAATGATCTTGGTATTGACACACTCCATCTCTTTCAAGAATCTAAGCCAAGCTGACTGGGCCGCCTCCCTTGGGAAGATGAGAGTCTCCGCCGGAACCTTGTCCTCTCTTACAAGAGCTTCCCTAGTCAACCTTGCATATCCTAAAAAGGGAGATTGCAAGTCAGTCGGGTGGAACTCAAAGTCTTCCAAAGGACGTGTCCCGCACCCTTCGATAGTAAGTTTTCCGTCTCTTAAGACGGCTCCAAAAGCCAAGCGCCACGGATTACCTGCTTCGAAGGGGGGTAAATTAGCCACATTCGGCAAGATTGACAAGAGTTGAGGGTTTCCGCTTGACTGAGACATCAACAATTGGTGTTGACTCACTATGCCTGATAGCTCTGATACCGACTGGTCAGTGCGAGACATATGGGACTCCAGTTTGCCTGACAAGGCTGCCATATCTCTAGCTACCTGAGAAGCAAGTTCTTGACTGACCTTTTGAATTAATATAGAAGCCAACGCCTCTAAATTAACAGGCACTTCCGCTGTTGAAGGTCCTGAAGCTGTTAAGGTCGGTGTCAGAGCGGGAGCCGGACTAAGCATCACTGCACCCGACAGCGTAGAGGCAGGAGAAGGAGCAGGTGAAGGAGTAGTGGGTTTCTCCCTAGTCCTCCGCGAAGGCCTATCTTTGCTACTGCTCCTGCTAGATTTAGTCTTAGGAGTGATGTCCGCTGCCGCCGGAGCCGGGGTGGCGGGCTTCACCTTCACAGGCAGCTGCTTGGTCTTGGTGGTCTTCACGGTAGACCGGACAGATGCTGCCTTATTTACATCAGCGTTCCCAAAACCTTCGAACCCTGGCGGGGTACGAGAAGGAACGCGAGAAACTACTGGAGAAGGAGTAAGAGAAGTAAGAGGGGGAAATTCAGAGGAGGAGAAAGAAGGAGAGCTAGCTACTGCCTCACCTACCTGATCCGTCTGCATCGGTTCAGACGACAAGTTCAAACTGTCGACTTCGTCGACGACCTCTGCCTCGGGTCCTTCTACTGGTTCTAGACATAAAAACTCCTCCCCAATTGATTGAAGATACGGCGCCGCTACTTCCTCTGCCACCGCTGCCGTCTTGGAGTTAGGGTAGAGGACTGAAGCTACTGTCCGCGAAAGAATGTAGGGTCGAGCCTTACCAACATTCCTTCCAGAACCTCCTACCCAGCCTTTCAGAGTGGCGAGTGCCGTTTCCTTCACTTCCTTGGGAGCCTGAAAGAGAATCCTTGATCAGGCCTAGACAAACATATATCTCCAGATGTATGAAGTAAAGTCATTTTCTAAGTCATAGAAAACCATATTACTTAGACTAATAGTCCACTTACCAAGTCATCCGTGATCTGGGCATAAAGATCATAACATACTTGGCATCTTTCATGATGCCAAACTATCTCTTCTAGAACTTGTACAGCGCATGCCGAGTGAGACCGGCATTCCACATGTCCGTATGGCTGTTGAAGCATAGCCAAACAGCCCACCTCAGCACATTGCAACATCTGTAAGAGATATTGAAAATGAGTATCAACCAATCACTAAGCCAAATACATGACTTTTAAACTTTAAAATATCAAAATTCCGGGGTTATTACCCCCGGAAGATTGGATGATACAGATTATATTTATCCGATATCTAATCCTCTCCCAACTCAAAGTCCGGCATCGCCGGAATGAGGAGGGAATGGAATTCGGAAAAACACTGAATGCCCAAACTATCTCTAGTAAATATCTCAACCCGTGTGCATTTCAACCAAATTATAAGTCCGGCATCGCCGGAATACAATATTTTTAGTTGAAAACACCGGAAAAGACAACTAATATTTTGAATAACTGGCAATTCCGGCTGATATCCGGGTCCATTTATCAGAACCTACCAACTTCCGGAATAGCCGTCAAAATATAAAACTTATTATTACAGAACATGTTAAAGTTAAAATTAAAAACATCATCCGGACGGTATCCGAGCCTATATTAATAGACCTACCACCGTCCGGGTAACGTTAAAACCAGTTAGAGCTAAAATAAAACTATACACAAATAAGTTATACTGTCACTAGTCCATCGGGATCGTATACGGGTCTAGATAATAGACCTACCACGATCTCGAAACAACTATAGACTATAGTATAAACAAAACAAAATTTCTTATGAAATTCAAACGTATCCGGGCCCGGATCTCCGGACCTACCACGAATGTAAATCATTAGGAAATAACATAAATACATGTAAAGACAATAACATAAACCAGTTTATGGAAGGGACACACACTCCGTGCCTCAATTCCGGGGGTCCCGGAATCCGGGAACCCCATGAAGTTCCAAAACTGTTCGAAAATGAAAACCAAAATGAATCGAAAGGTAATAATTGGTTGTCAACGACATCTTCATATAATCCTTCACGTCTACATAGAACGGAGAGGGGAGAAGATTGTCACTAAATATTTGATCGATCTCTCACTCCGACCCCCGGAGTCCGGCAGTTGAAGATTCAGAGAGATGTACTATGTTACAACCAACTTAACCTTAGACTCACCTGTTCACACTCCAAACGTTTCTTACTTCCCATCCGCTATCACCCCTACTGTCTCTCTCTCTCTCTCTCTCAAAAAGACTAGCATATAATAAGTCCAATGAATTATTATGAAACTACTAACATCAACAGTCACAGGATCTATGAATTAGGACTAGCCTACAATTCACCAAGATCAGACGCTATTATACAACAGCTAATCGACCGCTGATGAAAAGTCAAAAGAGGAGAGACTCAAAAGGGAGGCAGCGAAAAGGAAGTAGCCTACTAGGTTATGTTAGCCTAAGTAACCTACGCTAGGTTAGTCTAAAAGAACCCCTATAGTCGTAGACTAAATGAATATCACTGGGTCCGAAATTCCAGGAATGAGTGATAAAACCATTTAGAACAAACCAACCTTTTATAAAATACATAGGCTTGTCAAAACTCGAGGTTCAAAAAGCAACCTAGCCTAGTAATAGGCACTAAACGAAAATTGAAAATTAATGTAAAAGCTCTAACTGAAAAATATATACGCGATCTGAATAAACGTAATACACAGAAGTATGAAAACTTCTTAAAACTGGCAATACTCGAAGAATGCCTTCATACGGATATATATCTAAAAATACATATAGTACCGAAAGATAAAGGAACGGTTAATATCCCTGATCCTAGCACTAAGGTGCAAAATAACTACAGAAAGGCACTCGAAATATTACCATGAATACAGATCGTAACATATAAAATAATAGGTAGAAATATCGCCTAGCAATAAAACAGACCGGCCATGCGGACGAGCCCGTGTGACGACACGTGCTACAATAACAAAGTCTCAATAGACTTATAAAACGGCGATCTACCTCATAAAAATTTAAATCAAAACATGTTCTGGGTACTTAACTTAGATGGAACGGAAGATGCCATCATAAATCCAGAATAAGCGACGAAAAAACCACAAAAAACACAGAGCTATGAAATTTTGTTGTTACGACGTCGCCGTGCTAACATAAGATGTTGTAGATGGCGCTGGGGAGGTGGGGGTTGGATGCGTGGAGGCGGCCTGTGTAACGGCACCTCAGGTTTCGGAGATTGTTGACGAGGATCTTTCTATGGGGTAAAGGAGATGTGGCAGTTTTTACTCGCTCCTGGTTTATACACGACATTTTTTAATTATAAAAAAGTGCTCGCCTGAGGGTAGTAACCTCAGTCAGTCCCTTTGGTTTATTCTCTGGTATATTTAGCATTAGTTTTATATATCAGAAATGGCTAACGAGACATTTCACCCAGCGACACGGCTTGATCCCAAAAATATGATTATTAGATACCAAAAAAAGATTAAAAGGTTAACAGTATCCATGAAGATTATAGTTAAAAGGTTAACATGTATACATGAAGATTGTAGTAATAGGTAACCCGATTAAGAGTAGCGGTTACTCAGTAAAGATACATGATCATGGATAAATGTTAAAGAGTACTTGCCACTCTTTGTAAAGATATATAATTGTATAATTGTATACAGGGGGTCCTCGAGTTACGACGTTGATCCGTTCTTAAGATGCGTCGTAACACGATTTTCAGCGTAAGTCGGAACATTAAAATATACCACATGATTTAATGTAAATACGTATCAATAACAACGAGAGAACAATTCCATACCTGTATTAATCTGGTTGGCTTGCACACTGGAGAGGAAGCTGCGGTGCTGGAGAGACTGGGGGAGGTTAGTGAAGAGAAAAAGAACCTCCAGAAGATGCTGGGGCAGGTGAGTCTTGAGGTGAAGCAGAACATACTGGAGATGCTGGGGCAGGTGAGTCTTGAGGTGAGGCAGAACCTACAGAAGGTGCTGGGGCAGGTGAGTCTGGGTTAGCAGAACATTCAGAAGGTGCTGGAGATTGTGGGGCAGGCGAGTCTGGGTTAACAGAACATTCAGAAGGTGCTGGAGATTGTGGGCAGGCGAGTCTTGATTAGCAGAGGCAATTGAGGTAGAGGGTACAGGATCTCTTGCAGGCCTCTCTACCTTCTTAAAATACTGCTCCAGGTTAGTCTGAACAGAGAGCAACCTCTTTTCATCCAAGATCTCCTTGTAACACTGCATCAAATCCATGATGCCTCTGGAAACCCTAGTGAACCTGTCCAAGTTGGGATCCTGAGCCTCAAAAGTTGCCAACGCTTGCTGCAACTCTGCAAAACCTCTTGCCAAGTCCTGCCTTGTGAAAGCCTTAGGCTCTGGGGTGGGTGCTTCTTCTTCTTCCTCTATCATCTGCTTCTGCAGTTGTATCAGGTCCTCACCAGATAACTCCTCGCCATGAGACTCCAGCAGCTCTGTAACATCATCAACCTCCATCTCCAAATTGATTTCCTTACTCAGGGCAACAACGTTCTTGACAACTTGCTGAACTGTGTCCTCAAACCCATGGAAATCATTCACAAATTGAGGACAAATTTTCTTCCAGACACCATTCATGTTTGTTTGCTTAACCTCCTCCCAGGAATCAGCAATGTTCTTTACAGCATCAAGGATGTTGTAGGATTTCCAAAAGTCCTTCAGAGTCAAGTCCTTCTTGGTTTCAGTTGCCTGTAAAGCCATAGCAATTGTCCTTCGTAGGTAGTAGGCCTTGAACGAAGCAATCACTCCTTGGTCCATAGGCTGTAAAAGGGCCATGGTATTAGGTGGAAGGGAAACCACCTTGACATTAGGGTTGAAGTCTCCCACCTGGGCAGGGTGTCCAGGGGCATTGTCCAGCACCAGCAACACCTTAAAGGGGATACCCTTGGAGGCGCAATACCGCTCCACACTTGGAACAAAATGGTTTACAAACCAGTCCTCAAACACTGCAAGTGTCACCCATGCCTTCTTGTTGGACTTCCAAATTACTGGTAGTTGACCCTTCCAAATGCCCTTGAGTGCCCTTGGATTTTCAGCCTGATACACCAACAAGGGCTTCAGTTTGAAGTCGCCAGCAGCATTACCCCCAAGAAGTAAAGTTAGCCTCTCCTTGCTGGCTCTATGACCGGGTGCTGACTTCTCCTCCTTGGCGATGTAAGTGCGGTTAGGCATACGCTTCCAAAACAAACCTGTCTCATCCACGTTAAACACTTACTGAGCAGAATAACCCCCCTCCTTAATTATCTCGGACAACGCTTTAGGAAATTCACTCGCTGCTTTCTCATCCCCACTAGCAGCTTCACCTTGCACTTTAAGGTTATGGTAATTGGCCTGAGCCTTAAATCGCATAAACCAACTCCTACTAGCCACAAACTCTTCACTTTCACTCCCCTCCCCCTTTTCTTTTTTCAACGCTTCAAACAATCTTTTCGCCTTCTCCTGAATCACCATAAGGCTGACTGGGATACGCCGTTGATTTTAGTCTTCCAACCAAAGCACCAATAACCTTTCCATTTCAATTATTAGACCACTACGCTGCTTGGTTATCACTGTCGCTTTCATAGGAGCAGATCCTTTCACATGTTCAACGATGCGCTCTTTATCTTTGATAATGGTAGCAACGGTCGAACGGCTAAGGCCAAGCGAGCGGCCAATGTTTGTTGGCGTTTCTCCCTTCTCAGATCGCTTTATAATGTCCACTTTAATTTCCATGGTGATGGCCTTTCTTTTCTTCGATGCACTACCATCAGAAGAGTCCGCCTTGCGCTTGGGAGCCATAATAAAGAGCAAAAAGTTACAAAAACGATACAACACAAGGGAGAGAGGCAGCGTAAACAACCAAAATGGCGTATGGGCGAGGAATGAGCGTAGCGAAGCGACGCCGTCCTCTCCCCCACAAAGCGTATTCTTCCGCCGTGCGCCCGGAACTAGTTCGCGTTTGTTTACGTCGCTTACGACACTAAACCGTGTAAGACGGAACGACGCATAATATTATTTTTTATATTTTTATGGGGGCGCATTCGTAACCACGAAACATCATAAGTCGAGACCGGCATAACCCGAGGACTTACTGTATATATATTTGCATAATTGTGCACAGATATAGATTCCTGGTACGTACACGCACCAATAGTTTAATATATAGGGCTTCAATATTTTATTAGGTGCCCGAAAGATACTCTTATGTATTTTAATATATAGGGCTACAATATTTTATTAGGTGCCCGAAAGATACTTTTAACTGTTCAAAATGCAAAGGCTTGGAGCCTCTCTTGTCCTACATATTGCCAGCATACAGACCGCTTTTCACACACAACACAATTCCAGACAATTTTCCTCCGAACCAGGTGAAATGGCCAGTTTCAGATGGCCCTGAACGCAAACGCTTTTAACGCAACAGGAGTGTCGTCTGGACGCGGCAAAACGTTCCTTTGAAAATCCATCTGTGTTCGCCTCAACCTACGCCAAGCAAAGATGTTAACGGCGATAATAATCATTGCCGTAACGCAAAACACGGCTAGCAGCACGTAGTAACGAAGATTTTCTCCTCCTGCATAAGTCGGCGACGCGTGGTCCATCTCAGCCAGTTGCGTCAAACGATTAGCCACCCGCGCGTTGTATGGGAGAGGTAGTGATGGGATAATTGTAGTCACCCACGTGTAGTTCGCAAAGTAGGACCTCTCACGTATTATAGTGTTGACCCCTCTGACTGTGTAGTTTGTCGATGTCCCTGTACAACCGTCAGCTGCGACAAAGACTTGGGAATGGGCTGTGGTCCCGTCCGGACATGACGCTTGAAAACCTTCCTTGTCGTATCGGATCCAGGAGCCGTTGTTCAGTCTGTAATTGAACTTATTACTGTCAAAGGGATAAAGTTTCTTCAGACAACCTTCGCGTGTATGGGAGAGAACCGTTTAGCACTATGCCTAACTCACATGAATCCATTGATATAGGATGGAATTCAAAAGAGTCAGCTGTACAAACTTTATTATTCATGGCTTCTGAACAGTGAGTGAATTTATCTAAGTCTTTAATGACTGTATATGATTTCTTATCAGGGGAAATCAATACATGTCCCGTCAAATTGGATATTACTGGACTTGAGTTATTAGTCATGAAATTTGGGAACGGTGCTATTTTGTATGATTGCCAGGCATCGGAAGAATCAAAAGGGATGGTTATCATAATCCTGTAATTTTCAACGCTTACCGATATTAAGCTATAATAAAACTATTTTATGGGCGTCTAATAAAGGAATATAACCTAGTTTCTCCCGTCCGTTCTCCAAAGTTAAAGTCAGATCTTTAATAGGCATAAGGTGTGGGGATAACACACCCTTTGTTGCTAACGTAATAGCTTCTACATAGTCCTTTGATTTCTCAATAAAATGTGATATTTTGGTACAGATATGATCTATTTTCGAACTATAATAAGCTAACGTAGCCAGCAAGTGTTGTACTTCCATAATCTGATCGATATTACTAGAATGTTCGTTCACCAAACTCATTATTTGATTGATTGAGGATAACTGGCTACGCAGTTCGGACAAAGCTAATTCGGTTTTATGTTGCAAAAACTCAATTCTCTTATTTTGATTATTTATCTTAAGGCGATTTCAAATTCCTAAGCCTAAACTGGCAACAGATCCCAAGATGTTTAATCCAGCAAATATAAGCGGGTTGCGACGTTCGAGAGTATTGTGCCGCACGAGACCAACAATCACAGGTTCTCGAGCAAGTTCTTCTGCCTCGGCGGTTTTATTCTGCAAGTCATAAGATAACATTTCCGCGACGCTTAGGGTTTGAGCTAGCGAAATCTCTGAGTTAGCATGAAAATAACGTTGGTGCATTTCCCTTAACGAAACAGCAAACCTCAACAGGTCATTCTTTAGGTTAAGGACGTCATCCTCAGGCAGAAATATCACCTGCATGTCTACTTCTATAACTATATTACTTGCGGTAATGAAAACGTCTTCTGTTCTTTCTATAATAGTGCCATGATTAAACTCTAATTCTTTCGTTTTAGCGCTCTTCCCACACGACAAAGATATCTGAACGAACAATATCACTCCTAACAATAACAGATTCATTTTGGAAACCTGTAATGAGTAAAATATACGTAATAACTCATGTTAAAGAATATGTTTACATACAAATATGATATATATATATATATTATATATATATATATATATATATATTATATATATATATATATAAGTTATTATACAAGTTTCATAGATACAAAAGTTTCCCTTACTCCATCTACCCTTCTTTAGTTTCTGATATGTGCCAATGAAACGATTCTCATATCAGTGGGTTGGGATACGTTTTGAACCCTAAATCTATTGGCCGTTAATGTTTCTAAAATGTTAAACGGGCCTTCAAACTTAGGTGTCAGTTTATAATTTAAACCTTTATGTACGATTATACTTTGTTTATGATATACCTTATCGCCCATGGCATATGTTCTAGTTGGCTTAGCTATTTTATCATGATTTCTTTTCATTATAATTTGTGATTCTTTCTAGATTCTTACGAAGTATGATTATATTCGACTTATGCTTGCATCCATAACATCCTTTAGAGGATTTGATAAATTGGTTGTAGGCGTTAATACATGGAAAGGCGTTCTAGCTGGGGTACCGTACAGTGCCTCATGCGGTGACATTTTAATAGATACATGATATGAGTGATTAAGAGTGCTTAGTACCGCAGGTATGGCAATGTCCCAGTTGGGGTCCATCCCCCCTAAGGTGACCCTTAAAATGTTTAAAACCTTACGATTTGCCCTTTCCACTAGCCCGTTAGACTCTGGGTGGTAGATCATGGTATTGATTTTCTTTATGCAAAGGAATTCACACAAGGAGTTAAGGAAGTGATTATTGAATTCTCCGCCAGAGTCTGATATGATCATGTGTGGAATTCCATGTTTACAAATGTAGCACTCGTAAAACTTTCTAGCGCACTCGACTGTGGTTTTTGTTTAAAGCGCGATCAGTTCTGTATATCGAGTCAAGGCATCTATGATTACTAGGAGGTGCTTATTTCCTCTGTCTGACTCGTAAAACCCTGTTAATAAATCTAAGTGTACTCTTTCAAAGGGTTGATTTGGCACGGGATAAGCCCCTAGGCTGACAGGTGTCTTCGTGTGCCCTTTGTATTCTTGACAAGTGCGACAATTAGCTATGTGCTTTTTTATATCTGTAAGCATCGTATGCCAATAAAATAAGGATTTGGCTTTCTGTGACATGATGGAAAAACCCGGCTGTCCATGCAGTGGATTTGTATGCAACCATTTTAAGACAGTGGGTATGAGTGAAATCGGTACCACTACCTGGTCGTTATTCAACTGTGGTGTGTTGTGGGTTTTCCTTGTCACGGATCTACACAGGATATTATCTTTGATTATATAATTCTGCTGCTTATACTTTATATATTCCTTTTCCTTCGGATTTTCCGTTTAACGCGTTTATGATTTTTCTTAACTTGCTGATCTTTTCTTTGTTCCGTCTGTAATAGTTCAGCACTCAGCCCAGTCTTCCTGTTCAGATATAGTTTTAACAATGGGCATGGAGGTTGATATATCTATTAATTCAGCTAATGGCTCCGTACAAGATGACGAGGGGTTGATTGATAATGCGTCAGCAATGATATTTGCTTTCCCAGGTAAATACCCGATCCTCGCGCCAAAGTCCTGGATGATCATATGCCACCGAGTTCGCTTAGGGCTGTGACTAAAGCCTTTAAAGAAGTCGGTTAGGGGCTTATGATCAGTGAGAACCTTGACGGGATAACCGTATATTATGAACTTAAAATGCACTAGTGAATTAACAATAGTGAGTCCTTCCTTGTCTATTACTGCATATTTTACCTTTCGTGGAAGGTCTTCAGTTTACGTGAATAAAAAGCTATAGGGAAAAACTGTTTTATCATACTGTTGAAGCAATACACCACCTACTCCTAGGTCTGAGGCGTCTGTTGCAATAAAGAATTCCTTACCGAAGTCAGGAAATTTCAAGATAGGGGAACTACACAGTTCATCTTTCAAGGTATCGAACGCCTGTTGATGTTTTTTCAGACCATATGAAATCTACGCCCTTCTTTATAAGATCGGTTAGGGGAGCGGCTATGATTGAGTAGTTGTGTATAAAACGCCGATAGTAGCCACTACATCCTAGAAATTGCTGTATTCCCTTGACGTTAGTAGGTATCGGAAAGTTACGGATAGCCGATACCTTATCATGGACTACTTTAAGACCTTGACTAGACACCGTGAAACCTAAATAGACTAGTTCTGTTTGAAAAAATTCACACTTACTTATCTTTACCCTTAGGTTATGCTGCCTTAGTCTTTGTAGCACTAACTCTAATTTACGTAGATGTTCTTCTAAGGTATTAGAAAAGATTACAAGGTCGTCCATATAGGCATGTAGGATATCTCCTAACAAGTCTCCAAACACAATGTTGATCATTCTAGTAAAAGTTACGGGAGCACAACGTAAACCAAAAGGCATACGCAAAAATTCATAATGTCCCCTGGCTGTGCTGAAGGCAGTGTATGGGATACTCTCTTTTTCCAACGGAATCTGATGGAAGCCTTTGAGTAAGTCCAAAATGGTAAAATATTTGTTCTGACCTAGTAAAGATAGAATATCGTCAGTACATGGCACTGGGAATCGGTCAGGGATTGTTTCCTCATTTAAGCGACGAAAGTCTACGCAAATCCGCCAAGTTCGATCTTTTTTCGGTACAACTATTAACGGAAAATTATAAGGGCTGTTTGATTTCCTAATGACTCTTTCTTTTAGCATTTTACCTACTTCCTCATTTATCTCATTCTGAATTTCATAGGAAGTCTGTACAAAGGTACATAGATAACTTTCTGTTTGTCTTTTAACCTTATTTGATGCTCGATGACATCCGTTTTTCCTAAGGTTCCATCCGTAGTGGAAAAAACATCATGATATCCAGTTAAAAGATTCAAAAATTTCTTCTGAATTTCTTCTTCTTGAATATCTTTATTGATTTTATTTTTTATAGATTGCAAAAGGGATTCATCCGCAACTGATTGAGTGTGATTGATCTCAGCTACGGTAAGAATGCAATGTTTATAAACTTCCACATCCAAGATATGTTGATTTTTGTGGATTACTAAAGTGGTATTCAAATGATTACAGACTTCGATGTTACATTGTTGTTGTGAGCCGACTGTATAAATGGCTTGTGTGACGGATAATCCGTGTGTTTTCAGAGTGTCGGAAAGGATTAACATTTCAGATCCCGGCAAGGTTTTCTTTATACGCACTAATATGTTCGAAGTTACGTTCGGCTCGAGAGTTTGCGTGCAAGCTGATATTACGGGTGAGCGAAAATTCTGTTGGGTCGCATGAATGATTTCTTGCGTCATGAGACAAATGATTGGTTCAATGTATGTTACTACTCTATTTTCTGTCTCCTTATTATCTAAAACTGATTTTAGGGTATTAGAAGACTTATAGAATTTTCCTTTGATATACACGCCGTGTTTTGCAGGGGCTAAGGTAATGTTTTGAGTGCCCATAGACGGGTATCCTATAATTACAGCGGGATACATATCAATGTTTTGTACAACGATAAAGGTATCGGAAAACGTGCGCTTACCGACCTTGTACTGAACATGAGTTACTCCTACCACATTTAATTCATTATTTCCTATACCTGAGAGTCTTACTCCGAACTTCTCTATAGGGAAGTTCGAAAAAATCAAATGATGAGTCCGCAAATCCATGATATTACGTGGACTACCAGAATCAAAGAATAAGGTAAATGACTTATGGTCCAAATTTACTGCATGTAAGGTTGGGCGTAACTCATCTTGACTTATAATTGCATGAATTTGTTGCAAATCTACGGGAACCTGCACAGATTTTTTGGATTTGGCCGTGTGTTTCATAGGAAAATCGATTGCCTCACAATGATCTGATAAATGATTAAATTGATTATTTGATACAAAGGATGTTGATGTTAATGACCCAACATCGTCCTCTCCCCCCCTGGAGCTTACTACGTGGTATTTGCTTTGTTTAGCACTCCTGGAAAATTCGCCTGACCTTGCGAGTTCTGGCTAGACGGCCCAGGAACAGAGTTACTTGAAGCACGATTTGTTTATTTCTGCTGCTGAGCAGCATTACTGTTCGCTTGTTTCTTTTTAAAGTACTGAGGACTCTTCTTTTTGTTTTCATTGGCAACTGTTTGCGGTTTTTAGGATTCTGCTGTTGATTCCGCGAGAAGCAACGATTATATGAATGAGTGGAACTGTTGTGCATTGAACAAAAACGCGTCCGACAGTCTGAAATCATGTGACCTGGTCGTTTACAGTTATAACAAACCATCCCTGCCGCTTGATTATTATTGACCACGTTTACTTGTGGTTTATTCTCATTTTTTGCAAAAACTTGAGTAAGCGAGGGATCAAGGTCAGTACATTTAGACATGTGTTTTTTTATCTGTTTATACACATCTAATTCCGTACTGTTGGGCTGCAGCATTTTGTCAAAACACTGCATTAAAGCTTCAGGCAACATGACTGTCATGCTCGTGAGGTAAATGAGACGTATAAAATCTTTCACGGCAATTTTGGAACTTGTAACCCACGCGGAGTTACTTAAATTTACTTGATACATTTAGCCGGTCGGCAATTAGCGCTGCCCGCTCTACAACATTAAGCTGAGTCATAGAGGCTTGGTTGAGGATGTTCCTTAAAGCCAGTACTACGTCTAAAGCCTCTTCACCGCCATACACAGCACGTAACCTAACTTTGAACTCGTCCCATGTAACCGCCTCTTGGAAAGAAACACCTCAGATATGCACTTGCGTCTCCTTTAGCAAAGTCTATGAAGCTTTTGGCTTCCTGTAATTGTACAGATGGGTCTGTGATGCCTTTTGCATTTAAATGAGCGTCTACAGATGAGATCCATTCCTCAATGTTTTGAGGCAGGAACCCATTGACCCGACCTTGAAAGGGGACAATTGCTGACCTCGCGCTGACGAGCGTCACTACATTCGGGTTGCCAGCCGCAGTAGTTGCCATGTTAACTTTTACTCTTTTTTTTATCACTCCTATTCCTTGCGATTCTATCAAAATATCTATAAGAGTACACACGACCACTACGTAAACGCATATGCAATATACAGTAAAAATGTGTTGCAAATAATAAGAAAATCCCCCCAAAAAGATAATATTAATACAGATAATTTGATAAAGATATTATTCAGAGAACTCCTGGAAGAAAAAGCGATTAGCAACAACGAGAAAAAGAATCTGCGGGCGAGAACTCGTAGTTGAAGATTGATTCCTGTAATGAATGAAGATTAAGACTGAGTAACTCACCCCAGGAATACTGGATGATCGACTCTTGATGTACAACACTTCACTGAGAAAAAACCTGAATAGATAAAGGATCTACTTAGCTCTGGTATATATGGTGAAAGATTGTTGACGTTCCGATGACGTCACAGCCTCTCTCTCTCTCTCGTGTCGCAGGAAGATGTCAATGTCGTGATGACGTCACAGCCTCCCTCTCTCTCTCGCGTCGCTTCCTCTTGGCCTAATCTCCACGTCCTTGCTTGTGATCGCGCGTTGTTTCCTATGTTGGTTTTTTCCTTTCCGTTGATGTTCGATGCTGCTTCGCGTCCGGTTTTTGATTCTTGGAGATATGTGATGACAGTCATTCACTTAAACGTCGATGTTGATGCTTGAATTCGTCTCGATGAAGGACATATCTTCGTCTTCATAGGATGTTTACAGTTGCATGTTGATTGAAGATCCCGTTTCCTCAGTTTATTATTGACTTATAGCTGGGCTTCGATGATTTTAATTCTTCGGTAGGCTTATATGGTTCTTGTGTATGTTGGTTTCCGCTTGCCACCATATATTATCTTCCGCTTTGGCGAAAGATTGAGTGTCTTTTCTTACGACTGTTGTTCGTAAGCATTGCTGGTTCTACTTCTCTTCTCGCCTACGTTATATCTAGTAAAGTTGATTCTTCTTAGAATAAGGGAGATGATTCAAACGGAGGAAGTTGATATCTTAAAAACAGCTTTATTTCTCAGCTCCATCACTAGAGAGATGGTTTGGTCAGATGACCGCTCCGTTTGATAACTGGAATAGAACTAACATTTCAAAGCATCGTGTCGATAGCGAAACACTAGCTATCTCAGCGATTTACACATAAAAAAGAATAAGTAGTCCGCCGGCTCGGAAGTCATAAGTTTCCGGCGCAGGTTAAGAGGTCAACCGCTTCCCATGGAAGGTGTTGTGATCAGTTAAGAGAGACATAAACTGATGATGTACCCAAATGCAAACCAGGCTACTGCAAGCATTGCACAGCGTGATCTAGATTCGGATTGTCACGTAGGACGCTCCTAATTCACCAATGACCCCTTAGGTCATGGATTCTATTTACAGATATGTAATTATAAATGTATTTATTACATATAAGATAGGTACCTGGCTAGTCTAAGCCGTCGTCTTGACTGCCTGCATGGGCATGCCCTACCTAGGCTAGTAGAAGGTCCTACCTATATTACCTAGTAGCTAGGTACCTATTATAAGCAAACGGAACAGCGACAACCAAATAACACACTAGTAGATGAATCGGAATGGTTTGCTCACCTTGTAGATAATTCCCCAGCAAATGTGAGCTAAAATCGAAGTGTGATATAGATTTTTGTGCATCAATTGACGACGAGTTACTAGGTATGGTATGGTTATGGGTCGAGGCAATGCCTTTACAACGGAGCCTCTTAATCTTAAGAGTTATTTTTAATTGTTGATCTGTTTCATTCTTTTTTTTTTTCCACATCATATATAAGGTTTCTTTTCTAATTTCCTTATGATCTGTAAATAGAAATTTTCCAACGATATTACTTTCATTCTCTTCACAAGGTTGCTGAAGTCCAATTGCTTTTATGCATTCTTCTCTGTAAGTAAAACAATATAAAAGGAAATATATCTTCTTCAGTTCTTCTTTATTAACACAAAAAGGTCAACAGGTGTTCCCATTCTGGTGTCTTTTTGTTATATTTAAGTGTAGTGAGTTGGTTGTGGCCCTAAGAGAAGTATCGAACCAAAAGTGTTGTCATACATTTCTTCATCTTTTATTTCTCTTTTCCACATTTTATATATATATTTATGGTCATTTTATTTTCCAAGTCTTCTTTCCACTTCACTGTGTCCCAGATTCTGGCTTTGTCCTTTATTTCTGTTTTGGACATTCGTTCCAGTTTTCTTAAATTGATTTTAATTTCATGCATGTACTTTTCCACTGTTTTCCACTATTTTCTTTCCTTTTCTTGCATATCTATAGTTATTTTCTTCAATAACTCTCTCCGTCCATTTATAGTATTATTTACATAACTTAGCTTTCCACTTATAATTCTGCTTTTCATGGAAGATGCTCCTATCTCCCCCTTAATGTGGCTACTACTATTTATCTATAAACCCCATTCTATATTCTTTGCATTTTTCTATTTCTGTATCTGTTAAATTAACTACATTGGTTCCATATAAGACTGATGGTAAGAGCTATATTTTTCCAGAATGTTTTACCTATAAGAACTTTGTTACAGTTTTTTTCTATCACGGAATAGGTTAGGTTGGCTAACTTCAGTGCTTTGTCCATCATTTCCTTTTTCTGTAGCTTAACCAGATTTCTAGAATCGTTTACCTTTATTCCTAAATAATCCTTCACTTATATCCTCTATCTCTTTTGGTTTTTCCTTCATATTGAAAATAATGACGCTGCTTTTCTATTTATTTATTTCTAGCCCACATTTATTTCCTATATGTATTAAAATCTTTATATTTATCCTTGCATCTTCTATATTTCCTGCTCCTGCTAATGCTAACTAGGGTTCCCAGACGGACGATAATTATCGTACAAGTACGATAATTTGACCCTCTGTACGATAAACGATAACGAGCGTACGATATACGATTATTCGCGATATATGTAAGATAATTACTGGAAATGTACGATAATTTGAACCTTTTCGTCAACTTATAGGAATTTAGAAGATTCAAGGCTATAAGGCACCCAAAGGTCATTCGCCGCCTGAAAATAAGTAAAGCTTAAAAGGAGCCGAAGGCAAAAAAGAAGATATGGAAAGGTAACAGACAAATATGTACCTCTCTCTCTCCTTTGATGGTGATGATAAGGATGATGAATAAGGAAGGCAGTGAAGTCATTTTTTTTTCCTGTATACATATTTTTCGTTTTTATTGTTATTACAGTGTGATGATAAAGAACAATTAGCGAGTCCTTCATAAACAGTATAGTACTGATCTTTTAGTTTCGTTTTCATTGATGATAATACTGATGATTATTAACAGTGATCTTTTTGTCGTATTTTTCCCATTTCATTTTCATTGATGTAATACTGATGATTAGTAATGGCTATCAGTGAAGAATTGAAAGTAAACAATTATATGATTTTGCTGCATTTTTTTTTTTTTTTTTTTTTTGTAATGGGGTTGTAAAGTGATGTTTAAGAACAATTGGCAATTTTCTAAAGCAATACTCATGTTAGTTGTGATTTTTTTCTTTTTTTAAAGTTTACATTGGTGATATAGAATGACAATAACAATCACTGAAGTACTAAATAGGCTACTTTGTACAGCCTACAGAAAAGTTATCTTTTTGTTATATTTTTTTGTCATTATTAGCAATAAATAGAAATGACATCACAATTTTTCTATTTAGCCTTACATTAATAGATATAAAGATATATTGCTGTAGATGAAATACAGCTATATTATAATATGAAAAATGTACGATAATTCTAATCAAAATACAATTTGGTCTGATACACCTGGGAACCCTGATGCTAACCCATCGTCAGCGAAGAAGTGTCCCCATCTTTACTAATTCGTTTTCAAATCCTGTCCCTTCCTCCTCCATTTTCCTAATTATTAAATACGTCATCAATTTGAAAAGTGATGTAGAACCTGTGCACCCTTGCCTAATTCCACTGGTAATTTCCATTTCCTGTTCAACTCCCTCCCCTAGGTCTATTAGCGTGCTATCCCCTTCGTTAGCTACAGTGTTGCCGTTGTATACGCATCAGGCGACTCCGCGAGTCCGCAGCTCCGCACATACCGAGAAACTAACTCCGCACCGTGACTCCGGGAGGTGTAGTGTTCATCAAGCTTGGTGTTAATTGCCAAGCAATGTTATTTTGCTACACTAACTAGACGAAATAGTCACCTTAGTTATATTATATCAATCGTATCTTTACCAGTATATGAATTGGGTTTACTGATTAAAACTTTTTGGAGTAAGATTTTCTCCTTTCCGAAATTCAGTTGCTTCATATCTTTGGAAACATTACCCAAATTTAAAATCGAACGAGATACTCGGACAGTGTTCAGTCTTGAAGCTGATTTATTACATTCGATATATATATATATATTATATATATATATATATATATATATATATATATATATATATATGTGTGTGTGTGTGTGTGTGTGTGTGTGTGTGTGTGTGTAATTACTGTTTTATAGTTATGATTGTTATATACGATTTGATGCGTAAATTTGGCTACAAAGTGAACACGGGCAAGTAAATTTATTCATAAAGTTTTCAGCAAAATGTGGGAAGCTCCAAAAAAATTGCACTGAAATGTATTTCTTTATACTAAAAGCGGTTGCTTTTCATTCATTCCTTTGCGTTCCCCACAGAGTAAGTTGACAAGCTCCATAAATCCTTCGACATTTATAATTAGTTTATTCTTTCTTTTCTTTTTTTAAGCCACATTTGTCACTTTAAGTAATATGCTGTATGTTAAATCAAAACGTTTGCTGAAGTAATAACGATAATAAACAACCTACTAAATAACATAGGTCTAGGCTTAAAATCACATGTCATAAGCATTGTAAATGACAAAAACGATATGAAACATGTAGGTCTATAGGCCACCTTTTATCATCCGGATATTTTGAAA
This sequence comes from Macrobrachium nipponense, assembly GCF_015104395.2. Taxonomy (NCBI): domain Eukaryota; kingdom Metazoa; phylum Arthropoda; class Malacostraca; order Decapoda; family Palaemonidae; genus Macrobrachium; species Macrobrachium nipponense. Next base: position 51,750,641 of record NC_061100.1, read on the forward strand.
TGAGATATTTCCCCAAGAGAATGGACAGCATTTTATGCATGATTTATGGTATACATGTGGCAATCCTTAGCCAAACGAATGCCCTATTCAGGGCTATGGGGTTCAAAAAATTTGAAAAGAGCACATCATAACTGGTCCTTTTTTTAAGAATAAGCTACATTAATATAAAGAAACTCCACGATTATAATATACCACTTCCTAGCATACTGATATCGAAACTTATTCGGTTATAATCAGTTGAATCACTTTAACTAAGGCATGCCTGGTACTACATACTATTTGCAGTTGTTTTCTAAAAATAATAATAATAAAAACTCATTAAACATGACTAAGTTTACAATAATGTAAGTCAGTCCTCACCCTAAGATTAATTCACAAATTAACCAAATTTTACTAACCTATATATATAATTACAAACACAAATTCAAGATTGCTGGACCTAAAGAATGAATGCATTGTAAGACATCACGTTTGGGTTACGTCATCTGCTGTTGTCAAAATCGGTTTTTAATTGACAATCGTATGATCGTATCTGATATTGGCGCGTGAACACTCGAGACTAGTTCAAATGGTTCATTTTTCAAAAATATTATATAATTTCAATCAATTTTATTAATGGATAAAAGTTTTAAAAGCATAAATATATATGCGGACCTACAGCGCCGCATACGTGAGGAGTGCAGACCTCAGCTCTGCATTCAATGACTCCCCCTCGAATCTTTGCACTTTTGGTCGTTTCTCCGCGCTTTGGCAACACATGGTCTCGAAGGCCTGTTTAATGTCATAGATTGAAGAAAGGTAAAACTGAATAATGCAAAAGGTTGTGGGGGGAGTGTTTTGCTCTAGGGCCGTCGTATAAACTCGGAAATGCTTGTGCTTAGAAGTATAAGGATGAAAGTTAATAGGCTGACGACTAGAGACTTCGGCAACTGGTAAGTTTTCGAGTGAGATGAAGAGATTTGGGATTGAAAGTATTTGCAACCAATAGCAATTATCCCTTTCATTACGTTGCAAACCAATATGTTGTCAGTTTGAGCACGACGCTAGGCATGTTTGCTACCCTTTTTTCGAAGACAATCCTCATAAAAAGCACATTTTAATTAACAGAATTTATTTACAAAATAGGGAGGTGTAAACTTATGAATTATAATAATGCATACTCGCTGCTCCCTTAAGTAAGTAAAATGCTTGTTCACGGTCACAATTAATTTGGGCGGTGTGGCATCTAGTGAGCAACACTATAACGTGTGTGTGTGTGTGTGTGAGCGCACGTTTCAGATTTCAAACATTTGCTCGCTGCCCCAGCGCAAGACCCCGTGCTGGCATAAGGCATACATGCATCACTGATACGCTTGATTACAGTTGATTACCTGGATTTCGGGAGTGTCTTAAAATAAATACCTTAGCACACAACTATTTACGTTAATTTAAAATTCATTAGAATTTACATTTACAGCTGTTGATCGTATCTTATTTTAAACCCGAATGTTTTAGTCTAAATAGAGGGGAATGATTAATTACCAGATATATATGTAATATTAATAGCCAACTAATCTACTATAAGCACTATAAGTGCATTTTTGAAATCAATTCATGCTCCATATTCAAAAAAGCTTTCAGAGAATCGAGGAAATTTTCAGTCTAGTTCCGAAATAATTAGGAAAATAGCATTAACATGTCAGTGAGAGAATTCGTTAAAAGATTTTCCTATTATTGCTCTCTCTCTCTCTGTCAAATAATACCTGGTCATGCGCATTTCTCTCCATTTATAGAACGGTTGTGTGTGTGTGTGTGTGCCAAACAGGCTGATGTTCAAGAGATAGCGGAAATATACATATCTGAGAAAGTAAATAATGAATATCCTACTAAGCATCACTTTACTGAATCCTTTCCAAATTTAAAAAATGGCCTGTACGGGTAATAACTAACGAAGTAGTCTCAAACAGAGTCCGAGAAATTATCTTAAACGCTGGAATTGCTCCCCTACTTCGATGAGAGCAATTCTCCCATAGCGTGAAACAATTGAATTTATGCGTGCATTGTCCTTTGCATTCTTTATACAGAATCAACCAAGCTATTATGATTTCAGAAAAAGAAAAAAATAGCGCAATTATCTTACGTCAATCGCAGGGGAAGGAGCATGGGTAGAGAGCCAACATCTCCAATCCCCGACCCCGCATTCCTACCACCGCCACAACATGGCTAGTCTCATGTGAAAGAGATCTCTCTCAAAATGCAATACAGATAAGAATATACCTTACTCACTCTGGGCGAGATAAACCTTGAAGATACGACAATGAATTGAGATTAGAATTTCAGTCTTAAGGGTAATTACTAAACTAATTAAAATAAACTGAAATGTGACGAACATAGCATTTATCTGCCCGGATAACGCAAGTGCTAGAACTATTAAAGGAAGATGATGAGTAGTAAATTTCCCTAGTATTGAGGTAGTTGACGAAATCTGATTCTTCATTGTCTTTATTTCTTTAATTTCAATGTGTGTAGGCTTGATGGCGACTGTGGTGGAGTTTAAATAAGCATTTACAAGAGGAATGACTGTACGACTCATTGTAAGGGGCAAGGCTCTCTTGCTGTCAAGCTTATCCTTGACCTCCCAGGTGATCTGAGGGAGAGAAGTTCAACCATCTCCGCCCAGGAGACTTGGCCTACCAAGTGATAGGAGGCAGAGAGCTCCAATTGCCTCCGTCCAGGACCTTGGCCTCCCAGGCCATCGGAGGCAGAGAGGCCAAGGTCCTGGACGGAGACGATCAGCTCTCCCTGCCTCCAGTCGCCTGGGAGGCCAAGGACCTGGATGGAGACAATCGGACCTCTCTACTTCCGATCACCTGGTAGGCCAAGGTTCTGGAGAGAGACTTGGACCTCTCTGCCTCCGGTCGCATGAAAGGCCAAGGCCCTGGACAGAGATGATCTGACCTCTATGCCTCCGATCACCTGGGAGGCCATGGTCCTGGACAGAGATGATTGGACCTCTCTGTCTCCGGTTGCCGGGGAGGTCAAGGTCCTGGATGGAGATGATCGGACCTCTCTGCCTTGGTTCGCCTGGGAGGCAAAGGTACTGTATGGAGATTATCGACTTTCTCTGCATGCAATCGCCTGAGAGGACAAGGTCCTGGACAGAGATGATAAGCTCAAGCTGCCTCTGGTTGCCTGGTGTGCCAAGGCCCTGGACACACCAGGCAACCAGTGGCAGAGTGAGTTGATCATCTCTGGACAAGGTCTCCATCCAGGACCTTGTCCTCCCAGGTGATTGGAGGTAAAGAGGGCGGATCATCTCTGTCCAGGGCCTTGGCGTACCAGGCAACAGAGGCAGTGTGAGCTGATAATCTCCATCCAGGACCTTTTCCTCTCAGGCAATTGCAGGCAGAGAAAGCCGATAATTTCCATCTTGGACCTTGGCCTTCCAGGCTATTGGAGGCAGAGCCGGTCAATCTTGGCAGTCCAGAACCTACTCCTCCCAGGCGATCAGAGGTAGAGAGGGACGATTGTCTCCATCCATCAGCCCTTTCTGCCTCTGATCGCCTGGGAGGCCAAGGTTCTGGACTGCCACGATTGGCAGTCTCTGCCTCCAATGGCATGGAAGGCCAAGGTCCTGGATGGAGACAATCAGCTCTCTCTGCCTCTGATCGCCTGGGAGGCCAAGGTTCTGGACTGCCACAATTGGCCGTCTCTGCCTCCAATGGCCTGGAAGGCCAAGGTCCTGGATGGAGATTATCGGCTTTTTCTGTGTCCAATCACCTGAGAGGACAAGATCCTGGACGGAGATGATCAGCTTACTCTGCCTCTGGTTGCCTGGTGTGCCAAGGCCCTGGACACACCAGGCAACCAGAGGCAGAGTGAGTTGATCATCTCTGGACAAGGTCTCCATCCCGGACCTTGTCCTCCCAGGTGATTGGAGGCAAAGAGGGCTGATCATCTCTGTCCAGGGCCTTGGTGCACCAGGCAACAAAGGCAGTGTGAGCTGATCATCTCCGTCCAGGACCTTTTCCTCTTAGGAGATTGCAATCAGAGAAAGCCGATAATCTCCATCCAGGACCTTGGCCTTCCAGGCCATTGCAGGCAGAGACGGCCAATCTTGGCAGTCCAGAACCTACTCCTCCCAGGTGATCAGAGGCAGAGAGGGCTGATTGTCTCCATCCAGAACCTCAGCCGACGGTCGGCAGCACTCCCACCAAGCGCTACCGATCGCCAGGGAGGCCAAGGTCCTGGATGGAGACGATCGGCCCTCTCTGCCTCTGATCCCCTGGGAGGCCAAGGTTCTGGACTGCCATGATTGGCCGTCTCACCCTCCAATGGCCTGGGAGGCCAAGGTCCTGGGTGGATATTATCGGCTTTCTCTGCCTGCAATTGCCTGAGAGGACAAGGTCCTGGATGGAGACAATTGGCTGTCTCTGCCTCCGAGCCGACGGTCGGCAGCACTCCCACCAAGCGCCACCGATCGCCAGGGAAGCCTAGGTCCTGGACGGAGACAATTGGCTGTCTCTACCTCCAAGCCAATGGTCAGCAGTGCTCACACCACGCGCCACCGATCGCCAGGGAAGCCAAGATCCTGGACAGAGACAATGGGCCATCTCTGCCTCCAAGCCGACGTTCGACAGCGCTCCCACCAAGTGCCACCGATCGCCAGGGAGGCCAAGATCCTGGACGGAGACAATGGGCCATCTCTGCCTCCAAGCCGACGGTCGGCAGTGCTCCCACCAAGTGCCACCGATCGCCAGGGAGGCCTAGGTACTGGATGGAGACAATTGGCCGTCTCTGCCTCCAAGCCGACAGTCGGCAGTGCTCCCACCAAGCGCCACCGATCGCCAGGGAGGCCAAGGTCCTGGACGGAGACAATCGGGCCGTCTCTGCCTACAAGCCGACAGTTGGTAGTGCTCCCACCAAGCGCCACCGATCGCCAGGGAGGCCAAGGTCCTGGACGGAGAAAATGGGCCATCTCTGCCTCCAAGCCGACGGTTGGCAGTGCTCCCACCAAGCGCCACCGATCGCCAGGGAGGCCTAGGTAATGGATGGAGACAATTGGCCATCTCTGCCTCCAAGCCGACAGTCGGCAGTGCTCCCACCAAGCGCCACCGATTGCCAGGGAGGCTAAGGTACTGGACGGAGACAATCTTCCGTCGCTGCGTCCCACCAGATGGTCGGCAGTGCTCCCACCAAGCGCCACCGATAGCCAGGGAGACCAAGGTCCTGGACAGAGACAATGGGCCATCTCTGCCTCCAAGCCGGCAGTGCTCCCACCAAGCGCCACCGATCGCCAGGGAGGCCTAGATACTGGATGGAGACAATTGGCCGTCTCTGCCTCCAAGCCGACGGTCAGCAGCGCTCCCACCAAGCGCCACCGATCACCAGGGAGGCCTAGGTACTGGATGGAGACAATTGGCCATCCCTGCCTCCAAGCCGACGGTAGGCAGCACTCCCACCAAGTGCCACCGGTCGCCAGGGAAGCTGAGGTCCTGGACGGAGACAATCCGCCGTCTCTGCCTCCCAGCCAACGGTTGGCAGCGCTCCCACCAAGCGCCACCGATCGCTAGGGAGGCCAAGGTCTTGGACGGAGACAATCGGCAGTATCTGCCTCCAAGCAGATGGTCGGCAGCCCTCCCACCAAGCACCACCGATCACCAGGGAGGCCAAGGTACTGGACGGAGACAATTGGCCATCTCTGCCTCGCAGCCGACGGTCGGCAGCGCTCCCACCAAGCGCCACCAATCGCCAGGGAGGCCAAGGTCCTGGACGGAGACAATCGGCCGTCTCTGCCTCCAAGCTGACGGTCGGCAGCGCTCCCACCAAGCGCCACCGATCGCTATGGAGGCCAAGGTCTTGGACGGAGACAATCGGCAGTATCTGCCTCCAAGCAGATGGTCGGCAGCCCTCCCACCAAGCGCCACCGATCACCAGGGAGGCCAAGGTACTGGACGGAGACAATTGGCCCTCTCTGCCTCGCAGCCGACGGTCAGCAGCGCTCCCACCAAGCGCCAGGGAGGCCAAGGTCCTGGATGGAGACAATCGGCCGTCTCTGCCTCCAAGCCGACGGTCAGCAGTGCTCCCACCAAGCGCCACCAATCGCCAGGGAGGCCAAGGTCCTGGACGGAGACAATCAGCCATCTCTGCCTCCAAGCCGTCGGTCGGCAGCGCTCCCACCAAGCGCCACTGATCGCCAGGAAGGCCAAGGTCCTGGACGGAGACAATTGGCCGTCTCTGCCTCCCACCCGATGGTCGGCAGCGGTCCCACCAAGCGCCACCAATTGCCAGGGAGGCCAAGGTACTGGACGGAGACAATCTGCCGTCGTTGCGTCCCACCAGATGGTCGGCAGCGCTCCCACCAAGCGCCACCGATCGCCAGGGAGGCCAAAGTACTGGACGGAGACAATCGGCCGTCGCTGCCTCCGAGCCGACGGTGGTCGGTAGCGCTCCCACCAAGTGCCACCGATCGCCAGGAAGGCCATGGTCCTGGATGGAGACATAAGTTATCTCTGCCTCTGACCTGTCAGTCTGCAGGTCTGCAGTGTTCCCACCAAGCGCCACAGATTGCCAGGTAAGCAAGTTCCTGGATGGAACCTTATTCACCCAAATTGAAACGGTACCAGTACTTCCTATTGATCTTCAAATACATAAATTTCTGACTATAGTCTACTATAGCCTTGGCGTTGTTAAGGAAAAGAGTTCCCAAGTATATATCCCCATTTCCTTGGGGTACGTCGTCTGTGGCGAACTTTCTCACTGGGTTTGTCGTTCCATGTTTAGTACTTATAATTAGGGAGTCTACAAAAGGTCCGACTGTCCCAATTCCTGGCACTTGGAAAATGACATTTCTCTTCTTTTTCAAGAACTGAGATCTTACAAGGTTCCTCTCTCCTTCCCTAAGATGGACAATGGCCTTTTGACCCCCTGAGGGTTCCAGGTTGACACTGAAAGCCAGGGGCTGTCCAGGGTATTTCAGGTTCCCAGTCCTGTTTTCCTCATTTTTGATGAAGAGTTTGGATCCATCTCCATCAAACTGGCGGACAAAACCATACCGCCAAAGGACTTCCCTGCCAAGCGAGATGTTTGGAACCATGTATCTGTCTTGAATATAGAAATCAACGACAACACGTATCTTGTTGTCGAGAACAACTTCCACATTCTCTATGACGCCAATAGCAGCTAAATCGCCCAAAAACTGGTCTTCGGCTGTGTTAGGCTTCAATTCTTTAATGTTCTTGTCAAGGCCCAAGTCCACGGCAACATCAAGGGTCATTATGGATTTACAGCTCATTTCGCATATTCCTAGACCAACTCCCGTGACATGTTTATTGATTACTACATTGATCATGCCAGTAGAGCTTACAGATGCCTTCGGTTGATCCTCAAAGACAGGTTTGGTCTTCATCTTTGTTACAGGCAAAAGGTCCATGTAGGGTTTATCATCCAACGTCAGAATTACCTTATCTAGATAAACCTTCCATTCATTGATACTAGTTACATGGACATTTCCTTCTCCGTCTCTCTTTTTCATGTCATCAATGCTTTTGAAGTCGTTATATTCTTCTTTCTTGTTATATATATGTATGTATGTACGTATATAATATGCACGCACACAAACACACATACATATATATATATATATATATATATATATATATATATATATATATATATATATATATATATATATCGAGTCAGTGGCCCCTCTGGTTAGTTTATTCTATATTTTTATCGTCCCTCCTCTAATAATAATAATAATAATAATAATAATAATAATAATAATAAACACTATATTCTTAGGAAGCCTGAATTCCATGTTGATGGTCCCTGTGCTGGGTTTGTTACATATGAATTAGGTTAATCTTCTGAATAATGATAATAATAATGATAATTCTCTGTTTCTTTTACGAGAGTCTCTTCATATGTAATTCATTATTAAATTCTGGGGCTATCATTGCCTGCTCTAAGTTTTCATATCTTTCATCTTTCCCAACTTGGTGGGCAATAATCGTTATATATTCATGTATTTAATATTTGATAGTTAATTCATGTATCTAGAGATATATTTCTCATATACCATTTTCTCTTCTGAACTAGACATATATATATATATATATAATATCTATATATATATAGATATTATATACATATACATATATATATATAATATATATAATATATATATATATATATATATATATATATATATATATAGTGACCGGTATATTCCACTGGGGAAAATTCCACTACGGTAAGTTCCACTAGGTAAATTCAACTGCAGTAAATTCCACTACGGTAAAATCCACTAAAGTATCTCTCTCTCTCTCCGCTTAAACTTAAAAATCTCTCTCTTCGATTTATACAAACAACTAAAAAACTTGTTTCAACCTCGTACGTATATAATTAAACTAAAAAGTAGTCATTTCAAAATACGTAAACAACTTGTTAGAGTTGCGTAAACTATTTAATTGTTATTTTATGCTTTGTTACTCCACTAAATAATTTTAGCTACAGAAAAATTTCCTAATCAGTATATCTTTGAACTTCGAAGCTCTCAGTCATGGCAGCTTTCATAACTTCAGAGAAGAACAAACGCAAGCTTTGCGACGAAGAAAATTACATATATGAAGAGAATGGAGTTAACAACAGTAAAACCAAAATATATTGGCGATTTGAGCGTTTTTGTGATAGTTGCAAAGCTAGACTGCATACAACTTCCAACTACAGTATATACCAGAAGTTATTCATTCTAACGGCTCCCATAATCATCCAGCAAACAGCGCCTACGTTAAAGCCCGAAATGCAGTTAATTCTATGAAATCGGATGTAATGAGAATGTGCACAGTATCTTCACGGAGAGTAATTTCTACGACTCTACAAAATCTCGATGAGGAAGCACAATCATTCTTGCCAACGCTTCCTGGACTTTCACGCAACATCCGTAACTGGAGACAGCAAACTTTAGGAATCCCAGCACTCCCAGTCTGTAGGTCGGGCTTTGAAATTCCACATGAATTTAAGTACTTGGAAAATGGATCCTTGTTTTTGATTTTTGACAGTGGCATAGAAGACCCAGACAGAATATTAGTGTTTTCCTCCGAAAATGGTTTAGATGATCTAGAAAACTCGGAAAATTGGGCCTGTGACGGGACGTTTAAGGTGTGTCCACATTTGTGGTATCAGCTTTTAACAATACGTCATCATTGGAGGGTCAAGTGTGCCAAGACTCTTTGCCCTACCTCCAGACAAAAAAGAAGCCTCTTGTCATCATGTTTTGTCTACTCTGCTGAATTTAAGGCCAAATTGTCGACCTGTTACCTGCCTATTGGACTTTGAACAAGCCCTCCATAATGCATTTGCATCAGTATTCCCGGATGTAGAAACAGTTGGGTGTGTATTTCATCTGGGACAGTCTGTTTGGCGCAAAATATGTGTACACGGATGCACGTTTTCAGCTTAAAATTAAGTGCTTTTGCGCATTAGCATTCTTACCTATTGATGACGTTGTCGAGGGCTTTGCGATTTTAAATGACGACGATAGCATTCCTTCTGGCTTTATCTCTTATTTTGAAAATTCATACATTGGCATGTTACGAGGACGTGATCGTCGTCAACGAAGAGAAACTCCCAAGTTTCCTATTTTTAATGACTTGCCAAGAGCAAATAATTCGGTAGACGGATTCCACAATGCCTTGCGGTCATCAATTACTTCAACACATCCTAATTTGTGGAAGCTTTGCAAAGCCCTGAAGACTGAAGAGGTCCTAAGCCAGACTAAATAGGCCTAAGCTTTCACAGGAGCAGATTTTGCTCCTTCTCTCTCTCACCACTTTTAAAACATTTGAAAAAATATTATCACTCAATCTCTCAAAGTAAATATAATGAATTAAGTACCTATAGATAGGCCTATACTTGCGCTCACTCTCTCTCTCCCCCCCACTTTTGAAACATATGAAAAAATATTATCACTTAATCTCTGTAAGCAGGTTGGGTATACTCAAACACGAGCAATATGCAATAGCTGTATTTTCATACAGTTCAATACATGATGAGCAGCAGTGCACGTGACAATGTTGAGGCTACGCTTACCCAAGCGAGACTGCCCCAGACAGCCAGACTCAATTTCTCCCGCCTTAAACACATTTTGGCGGGAATACAAGTAACTTACATATGCATCATATGGAAACATCCTACATCCCTTCTCTAAAATAAATGTATTACACTTTTCATGAAATTGAAGGTTTATCAAGTAATTATACAGAAGAGAAGTGTAAGGCATACTGACGACAAAATGGTGTTATATGAGAAAAAACAAATCATATAAGTGGAACGTGATTACGTGCTCATTGCAAAGTAGGACGACATTTAGTTGCATGAAGTTAAGTTATTACAAAATGGCCACATATTCAGTGCAAAAAAGAAAATGCATAACTAAAGAGAAATCAAATTGTACATAATTGAAAAATCACAAAATGTAGTTTTTATGCCAACTCGGAGGATTTATTTTCCTCGTCCCTCTTCTAGGTTGGCGGTCAGCACACGAGTCAGCGGGGGAAAGTGAACGAGTAGGTGGGGAAACCTGCACTCTTATTTCCCGAAGATGTTTTCTGTTTCTCGTTGATATTCTTCCACTACCATCTAATTTTATGACATATTGGCGGTCTCCTTTCATTTCAATGACTTTTGCAATACGATCCCAGGCCTTAGAGACAACATTTTGCACTGCTACTGTGGTACCCGTTTACAAGGGGCGGAGTCTCTTTGCACTAGAATCATGACGGAACTTGACATTTCTCAAGTGTCTACCCATCTTCTCCTCTCTGTCTATCATAATGTCTGCCCACTGCTCTGTTATCTTATGGTAGCTTTTAATCATGGGGACTGAGTCTCTGAGTTGCCGTCCCATGGCTAATTGTGCCGGCGATTTATCGATGTCTCTTAGGGGCGTATTTCTACATTGCAAAATGGCTCTTGCAAAACTATCTGTGTCGAGGCTTCCGTCGCTTCTTGTGTTATCTTGAATGGTTCTTTTTGCTGTACGTACTGCTGCCTCTGCCCTCCCGTTGGATTGGGGGTAATGGGCTGAGGATATTCTCATCCTAACCCCCATTTCTGTAGGAAGCTAGCCATTTCAGTGCTTACCAAATTGGTGCCACCGTCGAGGGAGATTTCTTCCGGGGCACCCCACTGCATGAAGTATCGTCGGAAGAGTGGGATCAACTTAGCAGAAGTAGCACCACTTGGGAAGAAGGCAATTTCCAGCCAACCAGTAAGCCTATCTGCATATGCCAGATATTGTTTTCCACATATTTGAAACATATCCGTGACCGTCTGTTGAAAAGGATATTCAGGGGGTGGGGTAGGCAATAGCGGTTCCTTTTGTTGGGATGGAGCGATGACGTCACATGTTCTGCACTGCATCCTCTTGAGATTCAGTTGACCCTCCATCCCAGGCCAATACACAGCCTGTCGTGCCCTACGAATCATTGAATCAGAGCTTTGGTGGCCTGAGTGTAGGTTAGAGACAACTCGGTCTCGTAGTGACACAGGTATTACTAGACGTATGTGCCCTTCATCATATGAATACACCACCAGTTCGTCCACGATGCCAAGTCGGTCCCGTACGTTAAAATACGGCTTTATGCTGGAGTCGACTAGATTTCTTGATACCGGCCAAGAACCTGCGGCTACCATACTCTTTAGCAGCTGATATTCCACATTGCTTTCAGCAGCTTTTTTAACAGAATCCCAGTCGAGGGTTATGACGTCATCACTCAGCGACGTGATCAACGCTGCAACGCACGAACTCTCAACCTCCTCCCCCATCTCACTGTCACTCGCATTTATTGGGCTTCTGATTACTGGGTATCTTGAAAGAGTATCGGCTGCTGAGTTTTTCTTCCCAGGAATGTATTTCACTGTGAAACTGTATTGTAATGTTTTTTCCTTTAATCGAAGCAAACGAGGATTTGCAATGTCTTTCAATTCTCTATCACCAAACACTTTGACCAGCGGACGGTGGTCAGTAACAAGGATAATATTGGGACATCCCAGTAGGAATAATCTAGCTTTCTGAAAGCACCATACCACGACAGCAGCCTCTCCTTCAACGACTGCATAATTGACTTCTGCCGAGGTTAAATGTCTACTTCCACAGAGGGCAAGCTTCCATCCACCTTTGCAACAAAATGGGACTTTATCCTCTTCGCAACTGCAATGTTGTTGTAACACCAGAAATCCCATCCCATCACGCGACCAGTCAGTGATTACTGCAGTTCGCCTAGATTTATCGTAATAGGCCAATCCGTCCCCAATCAAATTGCATAAAATTTCTTTAGTCTTTTCGAATGCATTCTGTAACATTTCATCCCAGTATACCTTTCGACTGGTAGACTTTTTTAGGAGGTCTCGAAAGGGTTCCATTAGTTGAGAGGTAGCAACAAATGGTGCCAATTGGTTTACGAGGCCAAACCAAGACCTTATGTCAGTGATGGTTGGTTGATTTGGCATTGGGAAGCTCTTGATTGCAGAAAAATTTTCCTCACCTGGCTTGAAATTGTCCCAACCTAATTCATAGCCTACAAAGTCTACCTCGCGTTGGCAAAATTGAAATTTATCAGGATTGAGGGAACTCCGTTCTCTTCACATACTTGTAAAAAACTAATCGTGTGATAAAACGCTCCTTCCACAGTATCATCATATAGGAGAACATCATTGACACATTTAGATTTTCTCGGAATGTCCGCTATTACATCATCAAAGCGCTTTGAGTATGCATCCGAGGCAGAGACATGTCCCATTGGGGTCCTACAATACTGGTACCTACCCCATGGGGATATGAAGGTAGTCAGGTGCCGACTTTCCTCATCTAATTCCACTTGATGGAAACCAGAATAGGCATCTATTACAGTTTTGTATGAACACACAGGTACACTGGATGCCATGTCGAACGGGGCAAAAGTGTGATGAGTTTCTCTTTTGCAATATTTGTTTAGCTTTTGGTAATCCACTGTTCTTCTTGGGTTTCCATTCCTTTTAGCTACTATACTACCATTCGCGCACACCAATCGGTTGCAGTTCCTGTAGGAACGGGGCGGATTATTCCCAATTTTACATCGTCGTCCAGCTGTTTTTTTACCTCTTGCTCCCAATGTTTGGGAATTGGAATTGGCATATGGCATGCGTATGGGACTGCATCAGGGAGAAGGTGGATATGGTGTGGCTTTCCCTTCATTACCGGTAATGGATTCCGTTTAGTATTGAATACCGTACCTGAGAAACGCTCCAAAATCCACCTTTTGAGCTTAGGTACATTGGCCTCCTGAGGGGAGAATGGCAACTCTATGACGTCATGGGTGTTGCTCCCATCACTGGTGACGTCATTGGCATCCACACTATTGGGCCGTTCCCTACCAATATTATTTACTGATATTCCGTCTACCTTAACATGATGGGGAAAGTTTGCATCCACTAATCCTAAACCCTTACATACATCTAAAGATAGGTATAGCCTAGAGACACCGCACACTACTAACACCTCTATGTTTAGAACGTTATTTCTACCCAATGTTATTGTACAACGCACACTACCCAGTACTCTCATGGGTTTTTCGGCTGCATGATTATCTCATGCTTTGCTCAAGATAGGAAAGATTAGGTCATACCATAGGATTTGGTATTAATTGTGCACTAAGTCATCTATTCCTGAAATCAATAAGGTAAAACATAAAGGAATTACAATGAGTAAAAGTGAAGAGGGAAGCTTTTAATTCTTTATACCTGTTTTTACTTATCATCGGATTTTTCTTCATTAACGCCATCAAGATAAAATAAAACTTGTGTTTTCATAGAACAAATTCACCAAGAATACGCTGGTGCTTTCAAATTTTAGATGTGTGTAATATGTGAAGAGAAAATGAAGAATATGTCTTATTATGTCGCATCTGTAAATGATTCAAGTTTGACGGTATTGCCGAGAGAATGAGAGCTGCAAGGCGCTGTTGCGAGTTTGTCTCAGCAAGAGATTTGAGTTGCCAATTAGTGATATAAGTGTTGCAGTTTTGACAATATTTTGCATGTTATATCATTACACATTCTGTAAATAAATAAACAGAATTCCCATTATAACTGCCGAACATTTTCAATCCAATATCATATAGTATGTCTGGACATATCTGATAACGAAAAAATAATAATAATCAGATGGATGCATCTGGTATCGTTAGCTCAGATCTAGACAGGGCGCGGGGAATTCAGTCCAGCAAAGAAGTTGAACTCTGTGGACAGACTTCGCATTCTTCAACTCAGCCTAAGCTTTTAGTCAGGTTGTTTCTGAATATTGTTTCTAATTTTATTTTATGAATTTATTTTCAAATGAAAGAGATATCAGAAACTTTTTTGAATGATATAAAATGATAATCTCATTGAAGTATTATACAACAAAGAGTTAAGAAAGATTGACTTCCTTTCAGGCTGAGTCAAGTATGGATGCAACATTTTCAGACATATTCTTCATTTTCTCTTTACATATTACACGCATCTAAAATCTGAAAGCACCAGCATATTCAGGGTGATTTTATTGTTTAAAAACACAAGATTTTATTTTCTCTTAATTGCATAAATTATGCAAAATCCGATGATAAGTAAAAACAGGTATAAAGAATGAAAATTTTCTCTCTTCACTTGTACTCGTAATTCCTTTGTTTTATCTTACTGATTTCAGGAAAAGATAATTTAGTTGTACATTTAATAACGAATCCTTTGGTATGACCAAAACTTTCCTATCTTTTGCAAAACGTGAGAAAATTGAAGAAATATAAACATATTGCTAGTTTTCTAAGCTACAAACTAAAATATGACACACTATGTGAGCGGCCCACCTCCTGGTACCAGCCAATCAGAGGCTGCCAAACAAACGTCTCGTAGGCACAAGAATCTACCTTATGTGAATCGACTTTAAATAGATAGGCAGAGTTACACCTACCACCTTGTTCAAGAATTTGATTGCCGTATTCCAGCTATGCTGAAAGTAATTCCTATTGTAAAGGACCGAAGGTTTGTATATTCAAGAGGAACAAATCTGTTTTATTCACATTCACCTTTAAGCCACCCCTCTCTAGAGGCTCCTGCCACTCTTCAACCCTTCCCTGTAGGTCTTTCTAATTTTCGACAGTAATCACCAGATCATAGGTGTACAACAACTCCCACAGCTCTTCATTCCTGATCTCTTCACTTGACATATTTATGACATCCACAAACAAAAATGGACTTAATGCAGACCCCTGTTGTAATCCAACACTAACTTCAAAGTTTTCTGCTTCCCCAACTGCTGTTATTACTTTTGTGCTCAATTCCCCAACTGCTGTTATTACTTTTGTGCTTGTACTTTGATATATCATCTTGACTAGCTTAACCAACTTTTCTGGGACTTTCCTCTTCCTCAAACACCAAAACATCACTTCTCTTGGGATTCTGTCATATGCTTTCTCCAGGTCTATAAATGTACAATAAGAGCTCCTGGTTTCTGTCTAGCCTCTTTTCCTGTACCCGTCTTACTATGAAGTTGGCATCCACCATCCCTCTTCCTCTCATGAATCCATTTTGCTGTTTCCCAATCTTTACACCTCTCTTAATCTCTCATCCAGTATCCTCTCTAATAACTTTCAATCCATGCTCTGTTAGTTTAATTCCCCAGTACGTACCACAGTCCATGAGATCTTCTCCCTTCTGCTTCTATATATATACCATTATACTCTCATCCCATTCCCTTGGAATTCCTTCCTCTTCCCATATTGTTTTCAATAAATCCCGCATCCATTTTCCCCCTTTGTACTTAGTAATTTGATAATTTCAATTTGGAACTCTGATGGACCATTCTTCATTTTAATTAATGCTCTCTTCACTTCTGTATCCTGTATCTCCATCACTGGTCTCTCTACCCTCTGTGCTTCCCTCATTTCCTCTCCATTTTCAGTATTTGCAAGTTGTTCAAAATTCTCTGTCTCTTCTTGATTTTATCCCTAAACAATATATTTCCATTTCTATCCTTGATGACATCCAATTTACCTAAATCCTGTCTCTGCCTTTTCCTCAAGTTTGAAGTCTTATATATATATATATATATATATATATATATATATATATATATATATATATATATATATATATACACACATAGGGGCCGGAGCTGGAACTCAAAGAAGATATATCCCGAAGGAAGTACTAGGGAAAGGCATCCTCATCTTTCAACAGTTTATTTTAATGCCGACGTTTCGCGACGAATTCCAGGTCGCATTTTCAAGGCTAAAAATATATATAAGTTTACGAACATTAATAATTGATCTAATTTAATTTATATTAAAAATGTCATGGCAACAGCTCTCAATAAAGTAAAAAGTAAAAAGTAAAAAGTAAAAAGTAAAAATTCAACAGCACCTCCAAAGTCAGACAATTTAAAAGTACAGGACTTCACTAACATTTCAGAAACACCTACCTATACAAAAGAAAGAGTAAAACTAACACAATATAGGTAAAAATACAGTGAGGCAGACTAGCTGCCCAAACTAGGCTATGAACAATTTTACAGAGGACGTTTGGGTATTTAACGACGGTACAGTCTTTTTAATAATTATAGATTCTAAAATTGTCAGGTTGTTGTTGTTCCGCAGTTGGCCCAAGATAGAAAAATCCTTGCTGTCAATATGTTTTACATGTTTTTGAGTGATTCCGTATATTGGATTGTTCTGGATTCTTTCTTTTGTATAGGTAGGTGTTTCTGAAATTTTAGTGAAGTCCTGTACTTTTAAATTGTCTGACTTTGGAGGTGCTGTTGAATTTTAACTTTTTACTTTATTGAGAGCTGTTGCCATGACATTTTTAATATAAATTAAATTAGATCAATTATTAATGTTCGTAAACTTATATATATTTTTAGCCTTGAAAATGCGACCTGGAATTCGTCGTGAAACGTCGGCATTAAAATAAACTGTTGAAAGATGAGGATGCCTTTCCCTACTACTTCCTTCGGGTATATATATAGGGATATATATATATATATATATATATATATATATATATATATATATATATATATGTATATATATATATATATATATATATATCCTTTTCTCCTCTTATTCGTAGCCTTTCATTCAAATGCTCTGCTGCCCTTCCAATAGCCAAACATACCCTCCTCGCATCTTGCACCTCTCCATTCTACTACCACTTTTCCATATCTACTAGTTTTTTCCACCAGTTCCTCTGCTTCCCCCACACATTTCTCTCATGTCTGCCCAGATAGAATTAATACCATTAACTAGTAAAGGAGCTAAAGAATGTGAAATCGCTGTCTTTGATAAGATATTTTGTAGATATTCTGCCCCCACAGCTCACTATCTCAGATAATGGGGACCGAGTTTAACAACTCATTAGTTCCAGAAATTGGTAACAGAAAAGTGCTAGATGCATTAAGGCTTACAGTCGGACAGGATCCTGACTGGGATGTCAATCTTTAGTCCAATTATCATTAAATGCTAAGTATCATACAATTACTCAAGCAACTATACAAGCTTTGATGAGATACAAGCCCCGATTACCTTATGTATGGCTGAATCAGCCAATACAGCTTAATTACGCTGAAGACATTATGAAGATAAGAATTGGAAATTTTAAGGTAATTCATAAGCAATTACGCAAGAATCTAGAAGCCCAGAAGAATATGATAGACAAGCATCAAGAAGGACTAAAGCCAATAGATTACAAGATAGCAGATGAAGTCTATATTAAGAAAGAAGTTAGAAGTTGTATTAATTATAAGTTAGCTGCTAAATTCACAGGGCCATACAAGGTCGTAAATGTACGAGTGACTAAGGTAGAGGTAAATACCTTCCACATATGCTAAATCATCATCAGAAGGATGATTTTGGGTAAATAAAGACAAAGTCAAGAGAACGGAAGAGGTTGAAGAATCTGAATTGACTGCAGTCAAAAGAAATTCCAGAAGGAAGGACTAGGTATAACCTAAGGAATAGAAGAGTCACATTTCAGTGAAATTAAGAAGAACCCCGTTAATGCATCCTATTATTTCCATTCACATATTTGGTTTCTTTATTTCTAAGTTTACCTCCTCCTGTCGGCTTAGGAATAATTTTTTTTATTGTTGCAGTTCTTACTTTGATTAGTCGGTTTTGCAGCAAAATTTTGGAGTTAAGTGCACTAACTACGAATTTACTTTTCTTTGACTAGAAAGGGAATATTTAGGAAATAAGGGTATGTAAGGAACAGGGCCGAATCCACAGCTGCGGGGGCCTCGGGGCACATCATTTGTGGGGGCCCTATATCCAGTTGATTTATTTATTTTATTTTTTTATTATTTTTTTTTTTAGTGAGGTGGAGGGGCGAGTACAGTGAGCATTTTCCACCTGGGCAATTTTGGGTTATACTGAGGACTATTATTGGCAAAAAATGAAGAACTCTTAGTATTCAGATTAAGCATTTTTGTACTTTCTGATAGGCAAAAGTTGTAATTATTGTCTGAAAATCTATTTCCCGAAGAATATAACTTTCAATAATTATAGCCAACCATGAAAGACGACTCTGGCTCATTGACGTTCTCAGTTGGTTTTTTATTATTTTCATCTTGGAAAATAAATAACCTTTCACCACTACAATTGGACACCATTAATACTAAATAGATTCTCAACAAGATTTCAACATTACGAAAAGTTGCCTGTAAGCCACGGTCAAGGAGAATTTTGTAGTAGAGTTCTTTTGGAATTTTTTTATTGTCTTTTCTGTCGAGGTTTACCAATTCAACAAATGAACGAGTTCATCTTTGAGACTGGGCTCTAGGTTACCTTTATAATAACTCACAAGACTAGCTGTGGCTGAATCCATATCTTTTAGGCGATTGAGGAATCCAAAGCACTCACATACAATCATAAGTAGCTATTCTGTCACTCAGAGATTGGACAATTTGTTCAATAACTGGAAGGAAGCTGTTTGCACGAAACTTTACCTTGCGACTCATCTGGGCATCCTCTGCTTTACCATATTCATGTGGATTAAGACGCTCGTTCCTCACACAATGGCCAACTTCAGCATACTCTTCTGTTCCAGACAGTCTGATTCCAGCTGCTTCATATTCCTCATGTTTTTCTCTCTTTGTTTCAATAAATGTTTTTAAAGACTTGAGTGCTTTCACTGCAGAACTGAGACCAATTTAGGATCTTGTAGAATATGGTTTGTTGCATTGAATTTTTCTAGGGTGTCATTCCAAAATGTAGCATAAATGGCTATTCCTAATTTACCCATTTTTTCATATAAATTACATGCTTCACTCCAAGCCATAGCCTTGTTTTCCTCATCAGTCATTATGTCATAAAGAGCCTCTTTCATCTCACTGTAACTGTGCACTATAGTCTTTGTTGCATCTGCTCTGTAAGACCAGCAAATTTCATTTAGTCGCTTGGGAACATACAGCTGCTTATCAGCGCTTGTTAATTTTTCTTTGAGCATAGCATAGCGTGCCGTGGATGCTGTGAAAAACACATAAATTTGTTGAACAAAGTCAAAGTAGTGAATAGCTGCAGAGCATGTATTAGCTGCTGCCTTTCCCACTAAATTAAGGGAATGTCCAAAGCATGGCACAAACTCTGATAATGGATTCTTGTCTTTAATGAGGGCTTGCATTCCTTTATACTTCCCGCTCATATTAGCAGCAATTTCATAGGACTGCCCTCTGCAATCTTGGAGATCAATATTGTGGCCCTCTAAAAACTGAAAAGGGCTTTGGCCATATCAGAAACATTGTGACCTCGATTGTCCATGAATGTCAGGAACCTTTCTTTTGGCAATGTCTCTTCCATATAGCGTATCACTAACGTTAGTTGATCAATGCGACCCTCATCTGGGATTGAGTCAAGAGAAATAGATTAATATTTTGACTTCCTGATTCTTGATATTATTTCTTGCAGTACATGTTCGCCCTTTATTCCAATTACTTCTTCACAAATTGTAGAGGAGAGATAATTTGTGTGACCTCGTCCTTTATTTGCATTTAGTTTGATGTGAGTTGCAAGAAATGAATCATACTCTGATAGGGGTTCCAGTATGCCAAGAAAATTCCCATTTGATGGAGAACCAATCAGTTCATCTGTGCCTCTGAATGCTAGTCCTCACTCAGCGATAAATTTAATTGTACTTACAAATCGTGTAAGAAGTTTACACCAATATTCTTGCAATTGAGCTACTTGCTTTGATAATTCTTGATCTATTCTGCCATGTTCTTTCTCTAGTTTGGCTACAGTAATGATGGAGTCTAGATGACACTTTGATTTCTCGTGATCAGCTATCCTGTCATTTCCATGCTTCCAGTCACAAAATCCATCAGTCGCATTTGCCCTTTTCAGATCCTGAATTGATAAGTTTACAGGGAAAACAATAAACTTTGCCAGTTGTTGGAGAGAAACAGAGCCATGAACGATTAATTATTTCATTATTCAGTGTTTTCCTGTGAAACAAACTTCGTGAACATTTACGCGAGTAATGTATACCACTTTTCCCTTTCATCTGATCTTCGAGTTTTGAAGCTTTATCCAGTAACTGTTCATCACAATGTTGTAATTCACTTGATCCCTTCTTTGCCCAAAAAGCTATCATTTCTTCTGTAGATGACTCAGGCCATAAACCAATATCATTCTCAAAACCTTGATTTTTCATACTGACCTTTTCCATAGCAAAATCTTCCTCATGTTCCTGTACGTCCTTATGTTCATGTTCACCCTAGAAAATTTTGTCGACTTCATACACTAATTTGGAGCTACTTGATGATATGTCCAAAGGCTCTGCCTTTCCTGAAGATGGTGTTTCAGTTTCTATAATTAATTTACTTGTTGATGCCTCTTCTGACGGCTCTGAAGCATTTTCAAAAGGCTGTTTTATGGCAGCAAGGTCGAAGTAGGTGCTTATTAGGGTACTTTTGACATTGCCTCAAGATGTTTTTTATCACGTGCTTGAGATATTTTGCGTTTCTTTGCACCACCTTCGTATATACGAGGAGTTTTATGTCTGTCATCTTTTTCCAGGAGGTCTTGACAGTCCAACAGACTGTCTTCCAGGCAATGCTCGTCAATTTTCTATAATTTACAGCCTCCTAAGGGAGTCAGGAGCAGACCACCTGGCTAGGAAAAAAGTTAAGGGGGGTGTAAACATCACAAAGGGTGGTTTGGGGGGTGAAGGCCCCCACTGATATAAGGGGGCATGAAGGGCGAAGCCCCCCATCTAGAAACTAACCAATTCAGAGAACAAGTTAGGCGGTTAGGTCAGTGCACATAAAAATGACTAAGGGGGTTGTGGTGGCGAAACTAGCCAATTCAGTGACAAGGTTAGGTTAGTTAATTTTTGGCTCACATCTCTTACATTTAGCCCTTTCAGTGAGGGAGGGGAAAAATTATATTCTCTTACTGTTGAATAAAGGATTCAGTCTAGGAATTAGCGTCTTACCACCTTCTATGTCAAAGTCATACCTCGCCAATCAAAGCTGTTGCCCCCCACCCCCACCCCTTTGGAGATAATGTTGGTCGAATCCCCAGCAACCTATGTATACCATATTATTATTATTACTATCAGTAGTAGTGGTGGTGGTGGTAGTGGTAGTGGTATTGTAGTGTAGTAGTAGTAGTGGTGGTGGTGGTAGTAGTAGTAGTAGTAGTAGTAGTAGTAGTAGTAGTAGTAGTAGTAGAACATATAATGAAGTTATAGCAACTTTTGGAACAGTATAAGTTAAAGATATTGTGGACTGCTTATTATTGTGATCAGGTATCATTTCTATTTGCCTCCAGCAATAACTACTTTTTAAGTCTACTTTTTAATGATAAAATAAAACGAATTTCCCATACCTATAAATGCATGTCAACAGGAAATCAATGGAAAAACAAGGGGGAGAATTGGAAATATTAATCGAAATAGAGTAGGCTATGCTAAAAAATTCCATTAGGCCTATTGGCCTACCATAATGTTGCTGCAACACCCCAAAGAACGTTATTGTTATTTGAAACAATTTCACAAAATAAAATTCAACTTCACACGCCCTTGTAATCACTGGATTCACGGCAATGTCGGACTCGACTGACAACAAGAAATAATAAACAAAAGCACTACGCATAGCGTAAGCTGACAGTGTATTTCTTTACGAATTTTCAACTTTCATTAAAGAAACTACTTCTTTCTCTCCTTCTGTTTTCTTAATTAAAATATAGCAGTTACTCCTTTCAATTTATGTAATTCTAAACTTCTAAACAATGTCAGCACAATAGTTCTATTAGCCTAACTATACTCTGTTTTTTTCCATGTCTGTGGTGTTTTCGCATGGTAACATTGCTTCCCGGGCTTTAAATAGTTACGCTATGTGTAAGTTTTAGGTAAATAAAAGGATATCTGGGTGTACATTTGCAACTGAAAAGCGTTCTAATAATTTACTGTATGCGAATTACACCGTTAATATTCGAAATAGGATATTGTTATTATTGTTGAATGTAAGCTGAATGTGACTATCAAAAGCCCGGGACGCAGTGTTACCATACCATACACCACAAGCGGGTGGACAGATGGAAAAAACCGAAAATAGTGGTCTAAAAGAATAATAGATAACATGAACAAAGTGATGTATCTTTACCAATACGTTTCGTTTTTATTTAAGTGAAAGAAAATACAAGATAAAGTGCAGAAAGAAATTAAAGAGGATTAAAAATGAAAAGATAACAGAAAAGAAAAGATCACTAAGGTGGTAAAAAGAAAATTAAAACCCAAAAAGTTAAAAAATGTATAATGGGTCGTGGAAATCACCTCTTTCTGTGGGTACCCCTTTTTGTGGGGGCACTGGGGTTATAGCCCCTGTTGCCCTCCCTTTAATCCGGCCCTGGTAAGGAACAGTTCGAAAGTGTAATGTAATCGTTTCAAGAAGTTTACTAGTTATATTCTAAACTCTAATCGTTTCATAAGAACATTTTTATAGACAGGAGAATAAAGACAAGTTAAGATAGATATAAAGTGTTTAAAAGAAAAGGAAGTTGTTTTAACAATGACTCAGACGTCGTTGTGTAACGACTCACTCACTTTTTTCAATCCTTAGAACGTTAATTAACGAAAACTTACTGATTGTTGTTACGGTGAATATAGAAAATCTACAAGTACTAACCACTAACCAGTTTCTTTAACAGTTGCCAATTTATTTTAGTGTCGAACAGTAAATGTACAAGAAGTTACTTAGCATCACAGTAAAGTCAAAAGAGATATTTTCCACTCTGTTACCCTGCCCTGATTCTACATTCCATCTTTCCACCAATCTCTCTCTGAAAGTTCTCTTAAGTTGTTCCCCCTTTTCTCCTTTAAGGTCCCAAATCTTAATTCTAGATCTCTTTCTCTTTTTGGGTTTCCTATCTCTCATTTTAAAATTCATCAACATCAACCTATGTTGTTTAGCACACGCTTCTCCCAAGATCATGTTGCAGTTCATCACATTGCTTTTGTCGGCTCCTCTAACCAGGATGTAATCTATTTGGCTTTGCACTCCTCCACTTTCATAAGTTATCAAGTCCTTATCCAACTTCTGAAACACAAATACACAAGAAACCACAAGGATTATGAACACCTGGAAGGATCAGCTGGCAGAGAATGGTCAAGGTCAAGAATATGGCTGAGCCTTACAGGAAAAGGACAGTGATAACAGGGATAAGGGCTTTAATCCTCTCCCCCACACAGATATAAATACAGCTGGACTACATGTCCAGTCATTCCACTGATACTTGACATTGAGGATTGTTAGTCCATGAAAGCTTGTAATTTTATTTTAAAATAAATATAACTGTTAGATACTATTCAGTTTCAATGAGGTCTTGTCAGTAATTGTATTGGTGCACAGGAAAATTGTGTACGTGATAAAGTTACCGTCCTGCATTCGGGTTTTGTTGGGGAAAAGAGACAAGTTATACATGACCACGAATGCAGAACTGACTTACAAGGTTTTCATGAACAAAAAAACATTACAAGAATTATCAAGTTCGTTGTCAAAAATAAATTCCAAATATAATAGTGTGCAACTTCAACATGTTTATTAATTGTAGTGAATTAATTGGGTGTGTCAATACAATTTTGGGCGATATCACGCCCATACAGTGTACTACGCACATACACGCACACACCCCTAGAGGGGCACGCAAAGGAGCGATCAGAGGGGCGAACTACTACCCTTCCTTTCTCCTCCCGATCTCTTGAGCTCTCCTAACGGCTTCTCTGGCGAGAGGCACAAACAAGACCCAATAACACCTTCAACTCTTACCATATATGATATGCGCAATACACTCACCAAGAGCAATTTCATAATATATTTATATTATATATATATATATATATATATATATATATATAAAGACGAAATCTTTTGACATAAACGTCAGTAGACGTTTTAGTAAACGAAGTATAATTACTATTTTAGTTATGATCAATCATTTGTCCTCCCTTATATATAATATATATATATATATATATATATATATATATATATATAAGGACAAATGATTGATCATAACTAAAATAGTAATTATACTTCGTTACTAAAACGTCTACTGACGTTTATGTCAAAAGATTTCGTCTTTGTGTAAAACCATCTTTTCGGTGCTAACCGCACCACAGATACTACGTACTAGAACATAGTAAAATCAGCTAAAATAATATTAAGTGTCATTCTCATATATTATATATATATATATATATATATATATATTTATATATATTATATATAGTTATATATATATATATATATATATATATATATATATATATTATATATATTATATATATATATATATATATATATATATTATATCTATATATATATATATTATATATATTATATTATATATATATATATATATATATATATATGAGATATAATATATATATATATATATATATATATATATAATATTATATATATAATATATATATGATATATATTATATATATACCATAATATTATATATATATATATAATTATACTATATATAGATTTATTATATATATATATACTATATATATATATATATATATATATGATATATCTATATATATATTACATATATATATTATATATAATATATCTATTATATATACTTATGAGACCTGATCTCGGTCATTTGTGGGTTCGGGATATGAAGGAAAAACAGGAGAGAGACAAGTTTACATGCATGCAATGTAGGACATGCAAAAAAAAAAAATAATAATAATCAATGAAATGTTTAACACAGGTGTATTCTTCTTAGCTACGCAGGTGGCCTTTACTAGTAATTATTACGTTAACTATGCTAGTTCACAACCGGACGGGAGGTTAGACTGTTATTGACACTCATGGTGACACACGTGTTTGTGTGGCGGCTGACGGGAATAGGACTGCAGGCACTGGGCACTCTGTGCTGTATGGGACCCGCTAACGAACTGATCTGACCACTGGTGCGGCCTGTTTCAAATGTCCCCTTTCAGATGGCATCGTTATACAAGCTGATTGGTTATTCTGGCTCCTAAGACACAAGGGCCAATCAAGAAGGGATATAGAGATGCGTGGCACTCTTTTGAACTGCCAAAGCCACGCCAACTTGTAATGTCTTTGGTGGTTGACTTGTTTTGTTACACATACACTCAGTATCACTTTTAACGGTTTCACGGGACTTCAGACTATCACAAAAAAGGCATATTCAAAACTGTATTGAATCAGCTCATCACTCCCTCCCCAGTTCTTGCGTCCCGCAAGACATACACTTATCTTATGATTTGCGCATTGTTGTTCTTCTTTGAGTGCTACACCACCTTTGAGTGCCATACCGCCTTTGAGTGTCATACCATCCAGTTTGTGCAAAATTTAAAACTATTAGGGTAGGGCCATTTGGCGTGTTACAAACACAAGTTACAGCAAATGAATCTCACGCCTCACAATGTGTCATACAGAAAAACAAATTTAGGTTCACATTCAATAATATCAATATAAAAATGGATAGTCACAGCTCCAGCTCAAAAAAGCTAAATTCATAAATAAAATTCACATAGCATGACTCAAAAATGAAACGTTGCTCATAAGAAATTTGGTATAAGTATAATAAAACTTACTGAATTCCTTCTGCAATACAATAAAAACAAGAAAATTAAAAATCAAATTTCAAAGATTACACACAAAAAATATTTTTTTTTTTTTCAAAATAATCCCACATTTCCACATCATCAATGGAAGATCACAACTTTCTGACAAAGCATAAACAGCATTGACAACGATATGAAATTTTGGACACAGTACATATAATTGGCATCAACAGAAATTTAAAAAAATTAGATGCATTGCAATAACGGGTTTAATATGACTTGAAATGGAATAAAAAACAATAAGGCAATAAAAAATAATACTATCATGAATACTTACTCACTCATTATATGCTTGGAACTGTAACAAAAGGAATTTTTTTTATTTTTATTAGACATCAATTTCTCAGCAATAACTGACATGAAACAAACGTGCATAAGCATGTTTTTATGATATTCTCTGTTCACTTTGTGACGAACACATTTATTCATGACTCACGCTGGTATGCTACATAAAGTAACTATACACACTTACAAATTATGTGGATGGTTAGCTTTATCGAAGAGGGAGGAAGGGCAGCACAACAAGTTACTCCTTTTTTTTTTTTTTTTTTTCCTTTCATGAAGAATTTATTTCGTGCATTTTCAGAAAACTGTGACTTGTCAGTCAACTCCCTTACACACTAGCAAACCCACATACACTCAACACATGCACACTCTCAGGGCACTACTCAACACGTTCACACAACAGCTGACTCACTTGCCTCTGTTTTCTGTGCTACTCACACACAGGTGTAACTGAATCATTTAACTGTATGCGTCGCAGTTCCTCTCTCTCTCTCTGTGGCTCAAGTCTTACAGTACTTTTGGGAAGAGCGTCTGCTCTTATTACTTTTTTCTTATGATATGATTAATCCCCATAATGTCGAACTCTATTAGTTGCACGATCCTACGATCTTGTTGGGAAATTAACATTCTAAGGGTATCTCTATATCAGGGATAAAAATACAATTTGTTCTCACTTCATCACCAAATTTGAAAATTACTTCTCTTCCAGAATGAAAATCTCACTACTCTTTCAACAAACATATCAGTTTCACTACTTTCTACTATCAGTGACAATTTTTAGCAATCACGACAGCTTCTAGGCGTGGCGGGGTCTCCCAACTCCAGGGGTGTGAAGGGTATCCTCTCATCACATCCCCATGTGTCCCAAGACACTATCCTGTACTGTCCCTCTCTCTCTGCCATACGGTTGAGATGTTCCCATTTTCTATGCAATTTGCTCACAGGTCAGCAGCTCTATTAGTGCCAGCAGCGGTGCTGGCGATCACTACTGATGCTATTAGTTTGCTTGTATCTTCTTCACATCGAGCTTGGATTCTCTTACTGGTTTCTGGCCGTCATCTGACGTCTATCAGCTATTCTTAATTCTAACATCGTGCCATCCTATCCATACCTTAGGCAGGTATCGTGACTTCCTTCACGGGTTGAGGTGGGTAAGGGAACTTCTGCACTATTCACCTTTTTAATACCATCCCTCTACTCTTCAATAGGTCGCGATTAGAAGTAGGAGGGACTTCCCCCTTCCCACTGGGTCAAGGGGGAGAGGCTCTGGTCGACCTCTCTCTTTCCCAGCATTCTTGACTCGTGGGTGGACAGGTTGTTCTCTACTCCCCTACTTCTCAAGGGTTGGGGATTTGGTATCCCGTCCCTCACAACAAGACAACAAGGCGTCCCTTGTTCCCGGGAACTGCATAACAGTCCCGCACGGCACTGGGGCTAACCAGGGGTACTACCTTCCCGGCATTACCTCCAGGCCATCTCCTGCTACTGCCAACCTCTGTCCTTCCTGGTGAGGTTGGACTGTTCGCCATTTCTCCGTTCAAAACGCGTTCGTTACTCCTCTACTTGGTCTGCTACACGAGTCAGTACTGGGGGGGTCACGAAGGGTGTTCGGGTGCCACCACCACAGCACCACCGTCGTTTGAATTTGGCGCTGTAACCGTCAATTTTGAATTCTCCCACAATAGTCTCAGTCTCGAACGGCTAATTTATTAACGATTTCTGCGATCGTACACTGTCTTTCTAGGTAGCACTGTGCATTTCGAAATCATATGGTGTGATTGTACACTTTCTTTCTGGTTAGCACTGTGCATTTCAAAATCGTATGGTGTGATTGTGCACTGTCTTTATGGTTAGCACTGCGCATTTCGAAATCGTAGGGTCACTCGATTTATTATTCCCGTTCTTAACACGGTTCGTATTTTTCTGCAGATTGCTTTAGCCATAACTGTTTTTATACAGTTTGTTTGTTTCACCATTTCCCTCGTTATCACCGTCCATTGAGCTTTCTCTCGTTTCCATGTTTATTTCACTTCATATCACTGTTTCTCGGCTAAAATGATTTAGCACTAACGTTTGTTTGACACCTCATTGGACCTCACAAGACCTTATATAAGATCTCACAGGACCTTACAGGACCCAAGAACACCACAGGACCCCACAGAACTTCACATCTGATACCAAAATTATATGACCTGATCTCGGTCATTTGTGGGTTCGGGATATGAAGGAAAAACAGGAGAGAGACAAGTTTACATGCATGCAATGTAGGGCATGCAAAAAAAAATAATAATCGATGAAACGTTTAACACAGGTGGCCTTTACTAGTAATTATTACGTTAACTATGCTAGTGCACAACCGGACAGCAGGTTAGACTTTATTTGTGTGGCGGCCGACGGGAATGGGACTGCAGGCACTGGGCACACTGTGATGTATGGGACCCGCTAACGAACTGATCTGACCACTGGTGCGGCCTGTTTCAAATGCCCCATTTCAGATTGCATCATTATACAAGAAGCTGATATGTTATTCTGGCTCCTAAGACACAAGGGCCAATCAAGAAGGGATATAGAGATGCGTGGCACTCTTTTGAACTGCCAAAGCCACGCCAACTTGTAATGTCTTTGGCGGTTGACTTGTTTTGTTACATTTACACTCAGTATCACTTATAACGGTTTCTCGGGACTTCAGACTATCACAGAAAAGGCATATTCAAAACTGTATTGAATCAGTCTCATATATATATATATCTATATCGATATATATATATATATATATATGTATTATACATACATACCATATATAATATATATAGATATATTAATATACATACATACAATACAATAATATATTATGTAATAATATCATATCTATATATATATATATATATAGACATATATATATATATATATATATATATATTATATATATATATATATACACAAAAACGTTAGTACATGTAGTATACCTATATTCTAAGTAAGTCTTCTGCACGGAGATATCGTTTGTTAATGAAATTCATTAACTGGATTATGTCTGTGTGTGAGGGTAATAACGGACTAATACATTGAATTCTGGGGCCGGATACTCAAAACAAGCCTTACGCAAAGGTGCCTTTTGACAAAAGGCGCCTTTCCCAACGGCTCGCCCAAGGCGCCTTTCGACGAATGCGGAATCGTATACACAAAGATTTTCAAAGGCGCCTTTGACGTGCCTTTGCACGAAAAGGCTGCCTTTTTGTCAAAGGCGCCTTTGGATAGTCCAGCCAATCACATCGCCCGTATCATAGCGTGCCTAGAGAATGAGAACCAATCACGATACAGCAGCATATCAGCTGATTGTTGATGGCAGAGCGATTAAAGAGCGGCACGATGGACCCTGTGACTAAGAAAAGGAAGCAACCTCCCTAATTTAGCATAGACTAATTGCTATACATACCTAGATTGAAGCGAGTTTTGGCTAGGCCTTGGCTTATGTTTTACTGTTAACTTCCTGCTAATTATGATATATTCCTAGTAGGCTATATGTTAGGCTATGCAAAAGTATCCTATGTTATCGCTTGGAAATGAATGTTTTAGCCTAAGCTGTGATGATATGCCTAGGCCTGTGGGTATTATTGCGTAAGTTGCCAATACCTATGCCTTGCCTAACCAGATCATTTTATTTTTATATATTTTACACAATACTAAGAGATTTTTCATGTATGGCATTTCTGCTGCAAATGAATGTTAACCATTTAATCTTAGGTTAGGTTAGGGTAAAAAGTTAGGGAGCTTTTGAAGAATAGCAGTCCCACAAGAACATGGGACCTGTTCAAAAGGATAAAACTGGGGTCCGTATTTTTAAAAGGGTCTTATCTACAAGACCAATTCTTAACCTAGCCTAACCTGAACTTAACCTAACCATGCCTAGTTGTGACTCAAGCAATTGTTATGTACTCTATCTGTGGTATCTGTCACTTTTTTTTTTCCTTTGATGAGGTAGAGATGTGGGAAGTCATTGATCATAATTACTGATAATAATTACACAATTACATTGATGTTTCTTTTCCAGAGTTATTGCAGTAGCTAATTTCTGTATTATAATCTTTTAGGTGGTGGTCCTCATGAAAGTTTAGCTCTAGAACCTTCAGAGGAAGCTTTGGTAAGATTGGGACTACTGGAGCAAGAAGCAGTTGAGGTGTTGGCAGATGTTTCTGATATTTTTCAGGATATATTGTCTAATCAAAAAGAATTAAATGAAACTGTAAAAGAATTAAATGGAAATGTAAGGGTAATAGCTGACAGCATGGTAACCATGACTGATATGCTTAAGAGACATTATGCATAATTTTTTTTTTTTTTAAAGTTGTAGTACTTTTAATATAGTCTATACAGTAGTAAAATATATATTTTTTTTTCATACCATGCCTTATATGTTCCTATACCAAGGGTGCCCATAATGTGATAAATGTCATATACCTCTTCATTATTGAGATTAGTTTTTTGTAAGTTTTTTTGTTTAAGAGTAATGTGATATACTACCTCATTGTCTTATGCTAATCACTCCATTATTTAATGAGGTTTATTTTTTATTTTTCCTCCATTTACTTTTATTATATCGTGCTTCTTGTGAGCTCGTGTTATTGTGATAAGTTTAGTACAGTTTTTGTTTATTTACAATGCTATATCATGTTATTTCTCTATTTTGGCTATAAAGCATGTTTTCTTATTTATAATAGTATAAAATGATACCTCTGTGATCTCAGTTACCTCTACCTTATTGTAAGTTTTTATTTTTTATTTACTTTAGTATGTTATTTCTTTCCTGGAGATAATGTACTATGGGATACACTGATATTGCTATTATTAAGGGTCATCCAGTGATACAGTAACCTGTTTGTATCTAGGTAATATGAACATCAAATTAATTTATTTCATAACTTATTTGAATCTAGGTGGCATTTATTTCATAATGTGAGTCACTGTATGTAGTACTGTACTTATCTCAGACCGTTTTAACCTATGTTTAATGTGACTTATGAGTACCAGATGAGAAGTGATAAGGCAGGGAAATTGCATACATATTTTCACCTTTGCACATAGTACATAGTATAAAGATATATTTTCTGTATTGAGATTTATTAAACAAGACAAAAAATACAGCTATTGTTTTACTAGCATTGATTATACATGAACATTTTATAAGATATACGATAACTAAAGGTCAAAACTATCAGATAATAATATAGGAATTTTTGATTGTATATAATGAAATAATTTTAAATAATGCACATCCAATAACTTTAAATCTAACGTCTGCAGAGGAAAATCACACTATTAAAAAGCAATTAGAGTAATCTGCAAAATAAAACTATGTATAATGGCGTTAATTGACGTATACAAGAGGTATGAGACCCTCTTCTTACTTGTAGTCAATCCCAAAGTTGCCTTTCCCGCCTCAAAGGCTGCTCTAACCAGCCCTAGCGCAAAGGCTCTCACGGCGCCATATTTCCAAGATGGCGGCGCACACTCGGTGTTTTGAGTATGAGCCTTTCGAGTAACGGCCGACAGGAACGGCGCCTTTGCCACAAAAGGCACCTTTGGAAGTTTTGAGTATGCGGCCCCTGTTGATTACCAAGTCAAGGCTGATAAACAGAGGTTTAGATGAAAACTCGTTTTCTATTATCATCAAATATCTAGAGAAAATAGTAAACACGATTTAGGTGGGTAACCTAAATATTCGCTAAATTTCCTGTCAATAGATAATTAAATCCTAGGCCACTACATGTATGTATAGTATCGCTAAATCTCTTGTCAACAGATAATTAAATCCTAAGCCACTACATGTATAGTATTATGGGAAGCTAGGATATCTTTGAGAATTTTAGAAGTTTTTATTGGAAATTTATGAACTAAATGAACTTTAATGAGAAATTTATGCTGCATTTAAAAGCAGTTTTTACATAAATGTGAATTCAGGACGTTGAATGGGAGAGAGATTACACATTACTATAGAGTAATAAGATTTCTTAGTATAATACTGAAGATCTAAGGTATATGAAGGTAATTCTAAGTCCGCATTCCGCGGTACAGTAGACTATGGCAGTTGACGTTTCCCTATGTTATTTAACCTGCTGAACAAGAATTTAAAGTAATATTTATTCGGTCGACTGTAATTAAACCGTAATTTACCTCTGAAGACTACATGACAGTACAAGAGGTACGATGTACCAACTATAGAGTTCAAAGGTAAATAACACATTAGTTACAGTCGACCGGAAAAATATTACCTTAAACTCTTGTAAAGTAAGCAAAATAACATAGGAAAACGTCAATTGCCATAGTCTACTTCGACTGAACAGTCTTCGAAGTGTTGGTTCGAGGCCATGAAACGTAAACAAACCGTCATATTTAAATGCTGGTAGGGGGTGTCTGATACGTAACTAATAGGGAGCCTTATGTCCGGTAAAAAGGGGGGGGGGGGGGGGGGGGGGGGGGCGTTACCGGAAGAAGAAGGCAGAGGTACGACCGTACGAGTTGGTAAAGCCACGCTGGGATATGGTGGTAAATAATTCCTACTAAATATCACCGACATCAAAAGCACTAAACCTTTGGAACACTAAAACACAATATAACAAAGTCCATAAAGATTAGGAACCTTACCTTAAAGAGGTGGAGGATAGAGTTCAGCAGCCGCTTTCATGAAGGCATGGAGCCTCGTCTTGGGGTCGTGGAAGTGGATTTTAAAGTACGCCACTGCCATGATCTTGGCAGTATATTACCAACCTTTCATACTGCCCTGAGTAATGGGCTGAAATGTCCTTATAACTAACGAAACAGTTAACACATGTACGGGGCAGAGTCGAGTTAGTAATGCGGCCCGGAGGAGGTGGAGGTGCCTGGGAGTGCTTCCGCCATCTGGCTGGTTGACACTGGCAAGTTTGTCAGGAGGAAGGAGGGGGGGGCTGGAGACCACGAAACAGGGTAGGGAGGATGGGGTGGGGGTAAATATTCACGTTTGTGAAAAAAAAAAGAAAAAAAACACGAACACTGTATTGCAATGGGTGGACAATATAGGAAATGAGGGAGGCCTGTTTGGGGGTAATTGAACTTAACAAATGTTGAGTGAAATCGTACAAACATAGCTTCTTTAATGTTTATGAAACCAAAGTTATCGTGTATTATTATTAAAGTAAAAAATATTGCAATGAAACCTTACAGTAGGGACACATATTTTACATAAGAGCTAATAATGCATACATACATGAAAATATATATTATATATCTATACACGTTTTTTTACATCTGGTATTTACACATCTGGTACTTGAGTATAAATTATCAAGTACAAGTCTAAGACCATTTTAGTGAATAATGAATAGAATATTCAAGTTTCAAGGATCAGGGGGTGATTGAACATAACAAGAAATGTTGAGGACAATTGTAAAAATTGTGTAACCTAACCAGTGGGCTCCCCCCATCCCCAAAGCCCACCTTGAAGGAAGGCAATCTTAGAAGTGTAACATATAGGTTAGAATCGTAACCTAACCTAACTTAACCTAGTAGAACATGTTGCCTGACCGGGCTGTACCCCCTTAAAGGAAGGTAATGTTAGAAATGCAACATATATAGGTTAGGATCGTAACCTAACAAACCTAACCTAGTAGAACATGTTGCCTGACCCCCCTTAAAGGAAGGTAATCTAAGGTGGGTACAATCTTGTATGTGTAACTGAGTTACGCATATATGGTTACAAGGTGTCAAAATGTTGAGGACGAACCGTAACCACGTTAAACACGTAACTTCATTACAATCCACTGCGATCATCAGTCTGTCTCTGTCCAGGTTGTTTACCGACGATGGCCACCATGCAAGTAGCAGCTGCCCCGTATATTTATACATATTATTTAACGAAGATGAAGCGAAATAAAAGAAGATGGTGGCAATCAAGGTTATATACTAGAAGGGTAGAATATACTAGAAGGGTAGAATACAGTGGTCGGGAATTACTCGCTGACATGAGATTCCAAGAAGTTTCTGGCCACAATAAAGTCTTTTCTTCATAATAACTAATAAATTGAAGGACCTCTTCCTCACTCCAATCAGCCATGGTAGACACATACGTACTGACTGACCAAAATAAGGGACTCTACTATGGATGGCCTTGTTCATAGTCGGTGTCAACAAGTTCAGCAACCTCTGTTGATACGCGCGTAATACAGGTCCTGTCCACACATTGCGTAACGTTTAAAGAGACCTCCCTTTGATTCGGGGCCCAAAAACCAACAATTGCCGGGACGGAGGGGCGAACGGAGGCCTCGAACCTGCGGCGGTTCGGGTTCGGGTTCGAGAAACCGTCCACACTTGCGTTTTTGTTACAAAAATCGGTTACAATACAAGGTTCGGTTTGCACGTGTGTACCCACCTTTAGAAATGTAACATATAAGTTAGGATCGTAACCTAACCAACCTTACCTAACCTAGTAGAACATGTTGCCTGACCCCCCTTAAAGGAAGGTAATCTTAGAAATGCAACATATAGGTTAGGATCGTAACCTAACAAACCTAACCTAACCTAACCTAGTAGAACATGTTGCCTGACCCCCCTTAAAGGAAGGTAATCTTAGAAATGTAACATATAGGTTAGGATCGTAACCTAACCTAACCTAGTAGAGCATGTTGCCTGACCCCCCTTAAAGGAAGGTAATCTTAGAAATGTAACATATAGGTTAGGATCGTAACTTAACAAACCTAACCTAACCTAACATAGTAGAACATGTTGCCTGACCTCCCTTAAAGGAAGGTAATCTTAGAAATGTAACACATAGGTTAGGATTGTAACCTAACCTAGTAGAACATGTTGCCTGACCGGGGGGCTCCAGCCCCCATACCCCCCTTAAAGGAAGGTAATCTTAGAAATGTAACATATAGGTTAGGATCGTAACCTAACCAACCTAACCTAACCTAACCTAGTAGAACATATTGCCTGACTCGGGCGGGGGCAACATGGACCAAATGACGAGATTCAGACTGGTGTACTCAATTCGTTGACATTATTGGACTCTATCATTTTTAAAGAACCATTTAATTTAATTTAAAAAGGCCTATTTTCCTCCTTTTGTTTTCGGAACCGTTGAAGATAGACAATTTCACAAAACTTCGAAATTTTAGGTTATTACCCGTTCCTTTACTGTTAATAATAAGTATTAATTCTGTGTTCAATTTTTCCAAACGAATACTTTCGAAGAGAGAGGAATTCCTACTGTCCTTAGGGTTAGACTTTTGCCTCCCCAACTATCGCCCAAATTATCAGCAATTCTTTTTACCTCTCGAGATACTTTTTCAGAGAATAATTAAACTTCCCTTTTGCAAAAATATAGAGTTTTTAAGATCACAATTCTCAGCCCTCGCCCACAGCTCTTTTAATAATCTTAAAACTAGATGGGCTCCTTTTTTTACCAAGAATGATTATGACATTTTGAAAAACCTAGCCAAAGATGAAAATGTAATAATTACTCGTCCAGACAAAGGTAAAGGTACAGTTATCCTTGACAGACATGACTACATACAAAAAATGAATGACATTTTAAACGACTCTTCAAAATTTACCAAAGTTGGTGACCCAGACCTTTACAATATTACTAAACCCGAAGATAAAATCAACAGATTTCTTAGAACCCTAAAACAAACCAAAGCAATAGATGAAAATACATATCAGGACCTTTTTGTAACAGGATCTACATATGGAATTATGTACGGACTGCCAAAGATACACAAGGAAGGAATTCCTTTGAGACCTACCCTTTCTTCCATTAACACTGCTAGCTATAAATAACTCGCCAAATTTCTTGTCCCTTTACTCCAACCACTGACTCACAATAAATACACATTAATAAACTCGGCCTCCTTTAAAGATGACATTATTACGCAGGACTCAGATCTGTTTACAAATGTTCCCGTTGTTGAGACTATCAACATCATTTTAGACAGGCTATTTCCCACTGACGATTGCTTGTTCAACAATTTTAATAGAACTCAATTCAAGTTGTTTTTAGAATTAGCCGTGCTGGATACGCCCTTTGTTTTTAATAAATACGGTTTTTAAGCAGACTGAGGGGATGGCCATGGGAAGCCCTCTGGGTCCTACTTTTGCTAACATATTTATGTGCTCCCTGGAGGAGCGAGCTCTAGATGTATGCCCACCTAATTTCCGCCCACTCTTTTATAGACGCTACATAGATGACACTTTCGCCTTGTTCAGATGTAATTACCATGCTGATACCTTTCTTGAGTATTTAAACAACCAACACCATAACATTAGATTTACGGTTGAAACAGAAACACAGAATTCACTTCCGTTCCTTGATGTGAGGATATCCAAGGACGAGTCTGGCTTTCATACTGGTATTTATAGAAAGAGCACCTTTACTGGCCTGGGGACCAATTTTTATAGTTCATGTTTTTTTAACTTTAAAATGAATTCCGTATCAACTCTCCTCCATAGAGCCATTAATCTGACATCAAGCTGGTCTACCTTTCATACTGAAGTGACTTTCCTTGCTGATTACTTTAAGGATAATTATTTCCCTCCAGCAATTTTTCATAGATCCCTTAATAGGCTACTTAATCTGAAATTCAATCCACCTCCAATAGTCCATAGTGTCCCCAAGCTCCGTATGTTTGCTAGATTTCCCTTTCTCCATAATAATAAATTTTAGGAAAAAATGCATCACCCTATTCAATGAGCAATTGCCTGCCCTTAATTTTGAAACTAATTCCCATTAAAAACCCCCGAACATCGGCTCACTCTTCCAAGTCAAGGATAAGATCAGCCCCCTGTTTGCCTCCGGTGTCGTTTATAAGTATAATTGTCCCAGATGTGATCTCGGCACTTACATCGGTTGCACCAGGAGCTGCTAAAAGTCCGAATTTCCTCTCATCAAGGAATTAGCCATAGAACGGGGTTGTCGACTATCAAACCCAGAACAATCTAACATAAGAAATCACAGTGAAAGTTGCAAAACACACATAGATGCCAGTCATTTTAATATTGTAGAAAGAACCCGACATATAGACGAACTAACCACCCTGAATCAATAATAATCAAGCTCACTGTACCTTCTCTTAACCACCAATCGTCTTCCACCCAACTGTTTATTGCCTAATTACCTGTTGTTTGTTTACACTCCCTTCCATAACAATTTTTCGTGTCAGTTCTCCTTCCGCTACCGCTGTGGTAGGCGTCTTGTTCGTTCTATATTATTAATTAATATTATTATTATTATATATATTTTTCTTATTATTATTATTATTTTTTAGCTAATTTGTTTCTCTGTATTCGCTCCTAGCCCTTTCACTGTTATTCTGTGTTTCTGTTTTTATTCTTAATTTATTAAAAGGTTTTTAATTTTGGTGTTGGTAAACATTGTGTGTATCTTTTTACTTATACGCAATTGATGTGTAATCGTTTCAGCCTGGAAAATGTATCAAGCTGATACGAAACGTCGGCGCTAATAAATGGATGAAAGACAGAACGCGTCTCCCTACTCCAATATGTATAATATATATATATATATATATATATATAATTATATAATATAGTATATATATATATATATATATATATATATATATATATATATTATATACTATATATATTATATTATACGTAGTATACCTATACTCTAAGTAAGTCTTCTGCACGGAGATATCGTTTGTTAATGAAATTTATTAACTGGATTATGTCTGTGTGTGAGGGTAATAAAGGACTAATACATTGAATTCTGTTGATTACCAAGTCAAGGCTGATAAACAGAGGTTTAGATGAGAACTCGTTTTCTATTATCATCAAATATCTAGAGAAAATAGTAGACACGATTTAGGTGGGTAACCTAAATATCCGCTAAATCTCTTGTCAACAGATAATTAGATCCTAAGCCACTACATGTATAGTATTATGGGAAGCTAGGATATCTTTGACAATTTTAGAAGTTTTTATAGGAAATTTATGAACTAAATGAACTTTAATGAGAAATTTATGCTACATTTAAACGCAATTATCACATAAAATGTGAATTCAGGACGTTGAATGGGTGAGAGATTACACGTTACTATAGAGGAATGAGATCTTAGTATAATACCGAAGATCTAAAGTATATGAATCCTAGTGGAGGCGTTCTGATCACATTTTATCATAAAATAGGTATGTGAAAATTCGAAAGCAAGGGGGAAGAACTGTATGTGACATACATGGATTTCGAAATCGAGTATACATAGAGCATATAGTTTGTTAGAATATAGGGTCTGAAAAGTGATTGGTGTTGTATAAAGTCTGTCCGTGACAAGGTTATGTATCGTTTCCATGACTATTCAATATCTTTATGGATGGAATAACACAAGAACAATGGCGACCACCCCTCCTCCCCCACACACAAAGGACAGTGGTCGTTGGTGTGGTGATAATGTGAGAACTGAGTAGGACGGGAAGAGTGAATAATTTCCTTCAGTCGTTGTTTGAGATTAAGCTGGCCTTATGCCAGCACGGGCTCTTGCTCCTAGAGCAGCCCGTAGTTTTATTTGGCAAATGAGGCTGTACATAAGGCAGCGTGCGGACAAACAAACATACAAACTAAAAGGGACAGGGTCCCCACTACGAATGTGTTTCTTCACAGACGAAAATACACGAATAATTTTACATAGAGGGAACGGATTCCCGACATATATACATCAAAAGAAAGGGCGTAAAATGCTCTACATTTTAGTTCCTGGAAGAAAAGAGAGGACATATGGATATACAGATTTTTAAAATGGATGGGCAAACATTCGCCCAAATGTCGTCCTTACAAATACTCCCCCCCACCCCAGGCCAATGATTACGTAGAATCGGATAACTAACAGAATCTTGTGGGGAGCTGAAGGAGTCCTCAGGTTCGTGATCGGTGCAGGCCCCAGTAGAGCATTGTCAAGGGCGGGCGGGCAGAACTGCTTCGTCCTGTCGACGTACGTCTCTCGGCAGGGAATCAACTTCTGGGCGGCTGCACGCAACCTAGCCAGGGGAATATCAGGATTGTCGCTGTTGGCCGGGAAGAATTCGCCTGTCACTGTCAGGGTCTCCCCGTACACCTTCTCTGTTGGGGAAGGGTCGCCGTTGGCTCTTGGGGCGGTACAGAGACCGAGGAGGACCCAGGGAAGCTGTGCTTTCCACCATGCCATTGGCTGCGGGATTGTAGTACGTCGTGGTGTGGTGCTTGGTCCCAATCAGGCATGCCAGGGAAGACCATAGCTCTGATGTGGAGGCGGGTCCTCGGTCTGTCGTGACATCGTCGGGCACTCCAAAGCGGCTGATCCAGCTGGTCAGGAGGGCTTTGGTATAGGCGTCTGCAGTGGCTTCTGACATCAAGGTGGCCTTGGGCTACCTGGTAGACCGGTCAATCACTGTCAAGAGGCATCTGGCAACGTCAGATGGAGGCAGAGGCCCGACGACATCGACGTGGATGTGTCCGAATCTTCGCCTAGGCTGGGGAAAAGAGCCTATCCCCGATTCGGTGTGCCTTCCCGTCTTGCTACTGTAGCACGCGATGCAGTTTCTGGCCACTTCCAAATGTCCTTCCTGATGCCGTGCCACACAAACTTCTCCATCAGCAGCCTGGTTGTTGTATGGGGCGACAGGTGCGAGAGGTCGTGAATGAAGTTATACACCTGTTTCCTGCGGGAGGCACGTATCAGGGGACGAGGGCGTCCTGTGCTGGTATCGCAGAGGAGCGTCATCCTGGAGGGGTCAAAGGGGATGTCAACCCTTGAGAGGGCGTCGGCTACAGGATTTCTTCTGCCGGAGACGTACTCGATGGAGCAACCGAATTCGGAGATGGACACGAGATGACGTTGCTGCCTTACAGACCAGGTGTCGCTAACCTTGACAAAGGTGTGGAGTGGCGGCTGGTGGCCCATCCTTATGGTGAAGGGGACGCCCTCCAGAAGATACTTGAGTGGCGGACGACCTGGTAGACAGCAAGATGCTTGCGGTCGAATGTGCTGTAGTGAGTCTCAGCCGAAGGTGCATTTGTCAAAACAGAGGACAAGTCCGTTATCCTGTAGGCGATTGAGGATGGCCCGGACGTGGTTCAGGTGCTCCTCCGGCGATCTGGAAAAGATAAGAATATTGTCCACATAGCAGACACAGAAGGGTAAGTCACTGAGGATGCTGTCCACGAGGTATTGAAAGGTGGCCCCAGTGTTCCGCAGGCCAAAGGTGGGGTGAAGGCGGACATGAAGGATCTGAAGGGCGTGATGATCGCCATTTTTGGAATGCCATCTGGATGGATGGGGGACTTGAAAATACCACTTTAATAAGTCGATCTTGGAGAAGACCTTGGTGCCGTGGAGGTCCTGCATGTTTGGCAGGGGGTGGCTGTTGGGTGTGGTGATCAGATTCAGGCACTGGTAGTCACCGCAGGCCCTCCA
The DNA here is from genome assembly GCF_015104395.2 of Macrobrachium nipponense. Taxonomy (NCBI): domain Eukaryota; kingdom Metazoa; phylum Arthropoda; class Malacostraca; order Decapoda; family Palaemonidae; genus Macrobrachium; species Macrobrachium nipponense. The sequence goes on from NC_061100.1 coordinate 51,791,530, forward strand.
CGTGCTGTCTGCCTCCTTCACCATGTGGAGGGGGGATGCCCACAGACTCTCTGCCTTTTAACAGATTCCCATCCTCTCCATTTCTTTGAACGCGGTCTTGGCACCTTGGAGGAGCTTCAGCGGGAGGCAGTGGAACTTGGCATGTGTTGGGGGGCCCTTGGTCTTAATATGGTGGAAGACACCGTGCTTGGGCACGGCCCCAGCCACCTGGCGAAGCTCAGGGCAGAAGACGTCAGGAAACTCCTGGAGAACGTAGACGTATCTGTGGTGGGGAAGGATGGAGCTGATGGTGGGCGCCCTTGGTCCTCTGGCAAGTGGGTGGGAGAGGAAGGTCTCGGTATTGAGAAGGCGCTGGCAGGCCACGTCCACCAAGAGGCTGTGGTGGGTGAGGAAACCCGCCTCCACGAGAGGGGTCCATACGTCGGCGAGGACGAAGGGCAGGTGTAGGTCCAGTCCAGGAACGTGATGATCAGGGCCCTGGTGCCATAGATGTGGATGGGCATCCCGTTTGCAGCTACAAGGGCAGTCAGATCGTTGGGGGAGCGGCTGCGATCCTCTGCAGATGAAGGGAACACTGACTGAATGGCACCAGTGTCAACCAGCATCCTAAGGCCGGAGATGCTGTCCTGGACATAGAAGCCCCTGGGTTGGGACTTCGTTACTGCCGCTGCCATGGGGGCTTGTTTTGGGCACTGCCTCTGTCGTTTTTTGAAGGGCAGATGATGCCTTTTGTTGAAACTTTGACAAGAGAGATTGTACTTTGCTGCAAGTTGTAATGAATCTTTGCATATATTTTCCTCATTTATGTAAGTGGAAATGCATATTGTATTTAAGGAAATTATGTTTTGTTATATTTGTACTTATTTATGTAAGTGGAAATGCGTATTGTATTTAAGGAAATTATGTTTTGTTATATTTGTACTTAGGTAGAAAAAGCATTGTATTTGGTTGCTTCATGTATTAGTTTCTAAGTGTACTTGTAATAGTTCTTTCTTACCGGCCGTCGACTATTTTGTCGTTTGGGTAGATGGCTGAATGTTTTGTTGTAGGCCAACGATGGTCAGTCAGGCAGTCTAGTCACAGCTCCGATAAAGTCGAGCAGAGTCAAGTCGTGTTAGCTCAAATCAAGTGGTCATATGGACCAGACAAAGTCCAGTGATCTCCAAGAAGTCATTGGATCTTTGTATCAAATCACTGAAGTATTCCTATCTTAAAAGTTCATTTAGGGAAATTCCTTTTTAGGATATGCATATCTAATGATAGGTAGGTGTTTCTTATAATGTTCTCTGGATGAGAAAAGTGAATGGGAGACCATGCTAATGCTGGATCTCAAACTATCTAGGCCGGGAATAGTGAATCCCACATTCATGATAATAATCCATCATTCACAATTACTGTAAGTTGGTATAAATTATGAACTCATTAATATACACACCACATATCTTGAATGTCGGTTAAAATGAATATAGTAATCTAGGTGTCATAGTGTAGAACTTAGGCTATGATTTGGTTACTCACGTTTCAATTCACTATAGGCTATACAATCCCTTACCTTGGTTTACCTTGGCTTTGTTTGTATTTTTAGGCCCAATTGATGGTTTTTTGGATTCCTAGACTGCCCTTGTTCTACTCGCTTAGTAAGAAGTAGAGCATTTCAAATCACAAGGGATCGTATAGCTTATAGTGAATACAAATGTCTATAACCAAATCGCAGCCTAAATGGAGGCACTGAAATTCATAGACTAAGTTCCTCTTTTACGAGTCTTCTAGCTGTAAGAAGCGAACCTAGGGCCCCTAATATATTGCCTGTCAAAACTAGTGTATAGCTGCCTAAATTAGACCTCAAACATTTTGATGGTGATGTATTGGAGTGGAATTCATATTGGGAACTGTTTGGAATATCAGTACACCAATGTACTGACTTTGAAAGTATACAATAGTTCTCTTATTTTAAGGGCTTATTGGAAGGTGAGGCTTTGGAACTGATACCTGGTTTTGAATCAGGAGATAATTATTTGTACGCAGGAAACTTGAAAGAACCCTATAGCAGGAAAGACGAAATTAAGCTGTGTGTAGTAAAAAAAAGGAAAAAAAAACTCCTCCAGACTGAGACTTCTAAGACTTCTAATGCAGATGCAGTACTACAAAGATTCAGAGCACAATTCGAATGCTGCATAAGATCATTGGAGAGTAAACAGTCAGAACTGAACGAGTTGTATACCATCTTGCTCTAAACCAAACTACCTACTATCTATTTCAAGGCCCATGACACCCTCCTTTTTTAATATAACTAATGAACTAGGCTTCTGATTAATGTGAAACCGAAACCACCAGAGTTTGAGACACCGACCTAATTAAGAAAAATGGATTCAAGCATCTACTCCGCATTATTGTCTTACTTTATATCGAGAAATGTCATCTCAATTTTGTGGAATGGTGAGAACGGAAATTAAGACCTGGCAACTAGGCGCAGAAAGACGTGTGTCGACCATAACGTGAGGCCCCGTGACGTTTACACCTGCCACGCCCCCGTTTCTGTATGGTTATGAAATAATATATAAGTTGCAGTGAATTATACTGTTCTTTAATGGAATCTAAAATACTGATTGGTTATTATGTTTGAATAAACTCATTTTTAGCTTCACTTGTGTTTATAATTTAATTAATATGTAATTCTTACGAAAAAGAAGACAGAAAATAAAAATCTCGGATGGCAGTCAGAGACTCAGAGAAAGTGATCGTGTTAGGGAAGGTACACGTCTGTTAGATACAGGCATTGACAAGGGCTCCTGCTGACACCTTGCTTACTGCCTACTATTGAAATTTTATTTCATGTCTAGAATGCTTCACCATTGTCCACAAGGTTGTCGTAATACTTTTGTGTTGCGGCTCTTAACATACTACAAGAGGGAAGAGGACAATAATAAACTGAAGATTGGATTGAATAGGTTGGTTTCATGTCATGTTTAATGGTGTACCATCACAGACATGTATAGTTGAATATTATGCATTATCAGATTCTCTCTCTCTCTCTTTATATATATATATATATATATATATATATATATATATATATATATATAATAAATATATATATATATGTATATATATATATATATATACATATATACATATATATATATATATATATATATATATATATATATATGTGTATATATATATATATGTATATATATATATATAATATATATATATATATATATATATATATATATATACGTATACGTATATATCGAAATCCCATCTTGTGAAATACTCTCCAAAACAAAGTTTCCGATGTGCCTTCAGGTAATATTCCTTCCTTCTTGAGTTCTCTTGACAGAGTAGTAATTGTAAAAGTATCCTTTTACAAGAACTTGCTGTGAACATATCGACGAATTGTACCGATGGTAAAAGAGTCGAACACATCTTCAGCTGGCTGTGTGGAATGAGACTGTACTGAATCTAATGAGGGCGGTGCTAATGGTGATGGCGAGGGAGCTCTTGATGGCGATGGAGCTCTTGATAGTGCTGGCGGTGAGGGTGTTGATGGTAATGGGACTGTGATGGTGGTGGAGTTGGTTGTCCTGCAATTGGCCTTGAATGTATGGTGCGCCTGAACATCTGACGAACGGCATTCCTTGTCATATCCGTGACATCAGCAACTCGGTCATGCGGTCTGTTTGGGTGAAAAAATATTTGTCCTCGTGTAATTATCTATCGAAAAACCTCTCTCTTTATCTCTTTATATATTTTTTACCCAAACAGACCGTATGACCGAGTTGCTGATGTCACGGATATCACAAGGAATGGCGTTTTCAGATGTTCAAGCGCACCATACATTCACGGCCAATTGCAGGACAACCAACTCCACCACCATCACAGTCCCATTACCATCACCACCCTCATCGCCAGCACTATCAAGACCTCCATCGCCATCACCACTAGCACCGCCCTCATCAGATTCAGTACAGTCTCATTCCACACAGCCAGCTGAAGATGTGTTCGACTCTTTTACCATCGGTACAATTCGTCGATATGTTCACAGCAAGTTCTTGTCAAAGGATACCTGTACAATTACTACTCTGTCAAGAGAACTCAAGAAGGAAGGAATATTACCTGAAGGCACATCGGAAACTTTGTTTTGGAGAGTATTTCACAAGATGGGATTTTCGATATATACGTATTATATAAATATATATATTATATATATAATATAATATTATATAATATATATAGATATATACATATATATAATATATATGTATATTATATATATGGTATATATTATAATATAATATATACATACATATATATATCATATACGTATATATATATAAGAGAGAGAGAGAGAGAATCTGATAATGCATAATATTCAACTATACATGTCCGTGATGGTACGTCATTAAACATGACATGATACCAACCTATTCAATCCAATCTTCAGTTTATTATTGTCTTCTTCCCTCTTGTAGTATGTTGAGAGTCGCAACACAAAAGTATTACGACAACCTTTTGGACAATGGTGAAGCATTCTAGACATGATATAAAATATCAATAGTAGGCAGTAAGCAAGGTGTCAGCAGGAGCCCTTGTCAATGTCTGTATCTAACAGACGTGTACCTGACTGCCATCCAAGATTTTTATTTTCGGTCTTCTTTTTCGTAAGAATTACATATTATTAAATAATAAACACAAGTGAAGCTAAAAATGAGTTTATTCAAACATAATAACCAATCGGTATTTTAGATTCCATTAAAGAACAGTATAATTCAGTATAACCATACAGAAACGGGGGCGTGGCAGGTGTAAACGTCACGGGGCCTCACGTCATGGTCGACACGTCTTTCTGCGCCTAGTTGCCAGGTCTTAATTTCCGTTCTCACCATGCCACAAAATTGAGATGACATTTCTCGATTTAAAGTAAGACAATAATGCGGAGTAGATGCTTGAATCCATTTTTCTTAATTAGGTCGGTGTCTCAAACTCTGGTGGTTTCGGTTTCACATTAATCAGAAGCCTAGTTCATTAGTTATATAAAAAAAGGAGGGTGTCATGGGCCTTGAAATAGATAGTAGTAGTTTGGTGAAACAATAAAACGTAGGTGTGGAGGAAGAATGGCTAAAATTTTACACTTTCAAAACGTATCTTGAAGAAAAAATAAACAATTTTAGGGCTTTTACACACACTGAAATGGTGAAAGCTAATCCCTTAACTACATTATCTACTTTTGCAGTAGAACAAGGGCATAAAACCTTAACTACATTATCTACTTTCACAGTAGAACAAAGGTAGTCTGTGAAAAAAAAACATCAATGGGGCCTAAAATCATGAACAAAGCCAAGGTAAAGCTGGTTAAAGGATGTGCACTTTGTGGGAGCAGTCATATATGGACACATTGTAAGACTCATGTAGCCAGAGGAAGAAAGATAGAAAACTTAAAACTCTGAGTCTGTGATTCGTATGTGGATCCAATAAACATTTCAGTTCTGATTGTAGTAGACAAGGCTGTAACAACAGTTGCACTGTTAGACATCATGAGGTTATATGCGACTGAAACCAACCAAAGACTAAGGAAGGTTGGGTATAAATTGGAACGCTCTCTGCCAAGAGATCTTTCGTTACGAGATCTGCTCTTGAAGGACTCCATTGTAAGAGCAAGGGAGTTGAGAACATATCATTGAGAGGTTATTTAACTTCAAAATCAGTTAAAGAATATGAAATGGTAAACATGGTTGTACCTCACTGGGGTAGATTGATTCATATGGATTATATAGTGGTGGATAAGCTATACAAATATACAAAGAAATTAGATGAAAAGAATTTAAGGCTGTTGTGTAAAACGAAACTCAGCTTGCCTGATAAAGATTTTGATCACCCCATAGAGACAATCACCTATCGAGTTGTTGATAGGGGTTGACAATGTGTATTACATCCAGGTTTTCGAAAATTCGAGAATTTGGTATTGCTACCAGCCATATGGTTATGCGGTAATCAGAACCTGTAGTTCTCTTCCCACCAAGGAGACATGTTTCTATTTTAAAACTGCCAGTGGAAACAAACGAGATCACTACCACTGAAGGGCTACTTATTTAAAAGAACCACAGGAAGATCTTAAAGCTTTATGGAGTTTAGACCACTTAAGTATTAACTGCAGTGAGATAACAGAACAGGAAAAGTGGGTTTTTGGAGAACTTTGAGAGTACTATAACCTGTTCCAAATACACAAACAGTACAGTATGTTGTGGCATTGCCTTGGAAAGGCAATAAAAGTAGATTAACCTCCAACTTTGGGTTCGCTTTGAATGGACTGAAGCAATAGTGTGTCAAGTTTTGGAAGGACACTCAATATCTTGGACACTATCAGAAAATACTGAGGGATTAGGAGGAGGAGGGGGGAGGTTCCTTACCTTATACACCTTACAGCTCATTTGGGTTGCCCCAGGTCCCTCAGTGTGAGGCACCTTTAATGTCTACCAGAGAATTGCTAATGCATCTTCCAGTATATTTTGCATATTCCAATCTTGGATGGTCTGGGAGGCAGCTCAGATATGTGTCAAGCTTATTCATAAACACATCTACGCTCACTCCTGATATGTTCCTCAGATGAACTGGCAATGCATTGAATAGACGCTGCATTGTCGATGCTGGTGCGTAGTGGATTAATGTCCTGTGTGCTTTCCTTAGTTTTCTTGGTATAGTTTTGGGCACTATTAATCTACCTCTGCGTGCTCTCTCTGATATTTTTATCTCCATGATGTTTTAGGCAATTCATTCTATCTGTTTCCATGCCTGCATTATCATGTAGCGTTCTCTTCTCCTTTCTAGACTATATAATTTTAAAAAATTGTAGTCTTTCCCAGAAGTCAAGATCCTTAACTTCTTTTATTCTAGCTGTAAAGGAACTTTGTACACTCTCTATTTGTGCAATATCCTTTTGGTAGTGTGGGTACCATATCATATTGCAATATTCAAGTGAACTATGTACATACGTTTCATAAAGCATAATCATGTGTTCGGCTTTTCTTGTTTTGAAGTGCCGTAACAACATTCCCATTTTTGCTTTGCATTTTGCCAGTAGTATTGCTATTTGATCACTGCACAACATGTTCCTATTCAACATCACACCAAGGTCTTTAACTGCTTCCTTATTTGTGATTGTCTCGTTATTAGTTCCCCTATATGCATATAGCTTTCCTTCTTTATTTCCATGATTCAAATTTATCAGCGTTAAATACCGCCCAATTTACCTCTGCCCATTCATATATTTTGTTAAGGTCTCTTTGTAGCGAGTTCCTATCTTCATCACAAGTAATTTCTCTACTTATTCTTAATGTCTCTACTTATTCTTGTGTCATCAGTGAAACTACTCACTACCGAGTCCTTAACATTACTGTCTATGTCTGCAAACATCATAACTATCAGCAATGCAGCTAGCACTGCACTTGTGGCACACTGGATATTACCTTTGCTTCATCCGATTTCTCATCGTTTGCAATAACTATCTGTTTTCTTTGTTGTGTAAAAATTCTTTTAACCATCTTCCTACTTTGTCCACTATATTATGGTTTTTAATTTTCTTTGCTAATATATTATGGTCTACCTTGTCAAAAGCTTTTGCAAAGTCTAGGTAAAACACATCTGTTTCTCTTGCGTTTATCATATCTTTATATATGTTCTCATGGTGGGCTAACAGTTGGGTTTGTGTACTTTTTCCTGGTACAAAACCATGTTGTACTATATTAAACAAATTATTTTTAATTAAATGTTTCATAATATTTTTCTTCATTACCCTTTCATAAGATGTGATGTTAGACTCACAGGCATATAATTTCTTACCTCTAGTCTTGACCAACTTTTGAAAGAAGGGGTAATATATGCTAATTTATGCTCATCATAAATCTTGCCTGTATCTACACTTTGCCTTAATAATATTGCAAGCGGCTTTGCGATAGAATGAACTACTTTCTTTAACAAAATGGCAGGGATGCGTTCTGGTCCAGCTGCTGATCCATTTTTAATTTCATTACTAACCTGCACAATATCAGCTTCATTGATATCTATGTCTGATTGATAAATATTCACTCTTTTCACCTCTTATTTCTGTATCATTATCTTCATTATCAATTCTAGGGGTAAATTCTCTCATATCTTTCTGCTAATATGTTGCATATTTCGTTTTTTTTCATTCGTTAATCTCCCTTCATTTCTTAGAGGGCCTATATCTATTCTTTTATTCAACTCTTTTGCATATGAGTACAATAGCTTGGGGTTTTGCTTGATATTTACTAGGGTCTTTACTTCCAAGTCCCATTTTTAATTTTCTTTTGATTGTATAATCTTTTGTTCTGCATTTTCTATCTTACTTTCTAGTTCCATCACTTTTCATGCATTTTTTCCCTTTGCATGACTTTTTTTCCATTTTCTAATTTTCTGGAACGAGATCCTTGTCTCTTGGTATGCATGATTAACGTTTAATGTTCTTCTTTGGTATATATTTATCCACTAATCTCTAATATTTTATATAATATACCCGTATTTACCTGTATATCATCACTTATGAATATGTTTTCCCAATCTTTGTTTATTTCTTCATTTTTTTCTGACCATTTTATATTCTTACTATTGAAATTGTATTTTCCATATCCTTTCCACTTTTTCATCTCTTGCTTACCTCTTTTTTCACATGAGAGAGGGTGGAATATTTTAAAACTGATGAAGACTGTTATTTCTTGTCACATCATGGTGTTAAAAATGGCAGTGCAACCACCCCTATGAGTTTAGAATTTGACTTTTTGGTAAGACAGGGGAAAAATAAGTTAAACTTGAATGATTGTTTGTAGACAGGACCACATATAACAGCTGATCTGCTCAAAGTTCTACTGCAGTTTTAGAACAAAATCATTTGTCTGTATTAGTGACATAGAGAATGTATTTTAAATGGTGCAACTAAGAAAAAAGGATAGAAATTATATAAGATTTTCATGGTTTGAAGATCCAACAGACCCTAGCAGTAGATTGCTGGTGTATAGTTTTTGAGTTGTTTTAATTGGACCTACATGTTCTCCTTTTCTGCTGAATGCAACAATTAAGAAACACTTGTCCATTTTGGAAGGTGATGTAGAAAGGATGAAGAGAGAGAGAACCAACAGTTCACCAGCAATGGTGATGAATTGGGAAATTTTCTTCTTTGAAGCAAATAAGATATTTGCACAGGCACATTTGTACCTAAAGGAATGCCCGAGTAATAATGACTCATTATAAACCATAGCCAAAGCATGTGGGATCACTGCCAAAGAGCAAACAACTGGTAAGGTCTAAGATCTAGATTATGACAAAAAGAGACACCCCTTGACATTACATCCTACTAGGATAAATAAGTCCAATCAGACTAAGAGAGAAGTGTTAAGAGCAGTTGCTCAAATTTATGAACCATTAGAATTACTTCCAATTGTTACTATTAGGGCAAGGATACACTTGCAGAATTTGTAGAAGCAACAGTTGGATTTCTTTTCCTGGGAATACCAGCTTAGGAGAGAGGGCCTCCTTACACCTATTCTGCAATGCCAGTGAGTCAGCATATGGTTGTGAAGCATATAGAGTTATGAACAAAAGCTCACATTTGATGATGTAAAAGGCAAGAGCAGCGTCCATTAAAAAACTGACTGTTCTAAAACTTCAATTTATGGCATAGCTGATGGCAGCAAGAATGGCTAAATTTATTAAAGATCCTTCAAGAAGGGTGAGTTTGTAAAACTGTTCATTTGGTAGGACAGTAAAGTCACCCTAAAGTTGGCTAGTATTGAAAAATGTTCTACCTGTATTTGTGAAAAATAGAATACAGGAAATAAACTCTAATTCCAGAGGCAGTCTTGTCCTATGTGCCTATGGATGATAATCCCAGTGACTGGTTGACAAGTGGGAAAATGATAGAAATGATCTTGGATAGTTCTTTCTGTTGGGAGGGAGCCCCTTGGTTATAAAAATTCCCCTAGGCCAATAGATAGGTCATAGGTATGTGAATCACTTATACAGGATAGGGAAGAGAGCAGTTTGGTCAATACTGTAGGGGACAACCTGAATTGATACTAAATTGCATAATTGGGAATGATTCTGCAAGGATAAAAAGGTCTATAGGACCACAGCAGGGATCCTAGAGTTTTTAAATAATTGTAGGAGTTCAACCAATATAAAATTAACTGGTGAATTGACTTTGGAAGAACTGCAAGAGGCAAAGAATAGGACTATTGTCCTCATGCAGAAGGAATTTTCCCAAGCGGAATATGAGAGTTTGCTGAAGGGGGTAAGAAAACTAAGACTAGCTCTAGTACACCACTTGAATCTTTACCTGGACAATGGGGTAACAAGATGTAAGGATAGACCAGAAAGCACAGTTACCCGAAGCTTCTAAATCTACAATACTATTGCTGAAGTGTTGCTGTTACTCTGGTAATTATTAAAGAACGTAATGATGCTAACACAACACTCATATGGGTGTAAATGCAACTGTGGCGAGTGTCAAGCAGAAATTCTGGATCCCAGAGATCAGGCAACTAACTAAGATTACATTACACCATTGTGTAGGACAACGCAAGGAAGGCCATATGGATCAATGTGATTCCTCCATTACCTGAGTTCAGGGTGCAATGCAAGCAACTTTTTAATACCAAAGGCGTGGATTACAGCAGTGCATTATGGGTTAAGGGAAATGGACAGAGCCCTGAGAAGGTTTATATGATTCTATTTACATGCCCAACAACCAGAGGCATACATGTGGAACTAGTTGACAACCAGTCCTGTGACTCGTTCCTTATGAGTTTTAAAAAATTCAGCAGCAGAAGAGGTTTCCCAGCTCTCATGTTGAGTGACAATGCCAATGTCAGAGAATCCTAGTGTAATGATGGAAATCATTCATTAAGCATTTATGACAGTACTCATGGAAATTGGTGGACTGGAAAACCGAATTTTTTTCATTTTATCAAGATGTTAAGCTAGCCACTCGAAGTTGAGATTGTCTATGATTGAGTGTATGTACGTAAGTACGTAACTGTAACCAAGTGCGCAGTTGCAAAAGCTGAAATCTCTCTGTTCGAGACGAGTACAGCAACGCTGAGGGGAAATGAATGTCTCTCCCCTTATATTCATTTGAAATGACTTATTTCTCCCTTGTAAAAGGGAACCAGTATAGGGGTCCTGTGTAAGAACCAGTATAGGGGTCCAGTGTAAGAACCTGAATAGGGGTCCAATGTAGGAACCAGTGTAAGAATCGGTGTTGGTTCTAACTGGTATTGAAGGAGTACAGTTAGGAATAAGCTGCTTTTACAAATGTACCAACCTACTGTTAAGAAGAAATATTAAAAAACCCCCGGGAGCCAGTCTTTCCCTCAACCCTTATTACAACCATGAAGATTCGACCGTCTCCGACATCAAGTACCTGTTCCAGCTAAGGATAGGCCAAGAAGTATAGTAGCCTAGGCCTATGAGGTACCTTTATAGTAGCCTATGGTTTGAATTGTTATGTATAGGCTAGTCTGAGTTAATTGTCCTAAAATGTATGGTAGCCTCCGAATGTTTAAGTCGGGACAATTAACAAATCAATACTGTATACATATGCAGTATAGTAAATACATGAGTCATAAAGAGATTTCAGCTTTTGCAACTGCGCACTTGGTTACAGTTACGTACTTACGTACATACACTCAATCATAGACAATCTCAACTTCGAGTGGCTAGCTTAACATCTTGATAAGATGGAAACCAATTCGGTTTTCCAGTCCACCAATTTCCATGAGTACTGTCATAAATGCTTAATGAATGATTTCCATCATTACACTAGAGCAAAGGAACATCTGTTGGAGATACAGTATAACTGGAAGTTCATTCCAGCAAGACCATGGTTTGGTGCAATATGGGAAAGGTTGATAGGACTTCTAAAGTCATACCAAAAAAGATCTTAGGCCAGTCCTTACTCCGTTTTGAAGAAATTACCTGTGTATTAGTGGAGCTGGAAGGGATCATTAATGTCAGACCATTCATTAAGTTACACACCTGGGGACTTGCATCAATTGGAAATTTTGACCCCTAACCATTTGGTTGGAAAATAGGGAAGAAATCTCTGGTGACTCTACCTATGGAGAGAGAGTTCACTGAGAAAAGATTCCTGTGTGTCCGGGTGGTAGCACAACCTGTGGAAAAGATAAGGGAGGGAGTATCTGACAATGCTGAGATAGACCCATCGAGTAGGAAAGATGCATAGCTCTTGCCCCAGGATAGGGGAAGTAGTCCTTACTCATGATGAGGGACCAAGAAGCAAGTGGAAGTTGGGCCAAGTGGTTGCGTTATATATGGAGCTTGACAGGGTCTCTAGAGTGGTTACTCTAAGAACGGCTCATAGCCAGCTCATGAGACCTAAAATTAAGTTATACCTCCTAGAACTGTGGCAGGAGATAGAAAAGGTTGATCCTCCATGGAAGCATTGATAAAAACAGGATTATTGTCAATACTGTAGATATGAGTTTTTCTTGCTGGGGATTATGTCAAAACATTGACAAGAGATTGTACTTTGCTGCAAGTTGTATTGAATCTTTGCATATATTTTCCTCATTTATGGAAGTGGAAATGCGTATTGTATGAAAGGAAATTAGTATCTTTTGTTACATTTGTATTTAGTTAGGAAAAGCATTGTGTTTGGTTGCTTCATGTATTAGTTTGTAAGCGTATGTGTAATAGCTCTTAATTACCGGCTATCAGTTGTTTTGTTGTTCAGGTAGTTGGCTGAATGTTTTGGTGTCAGCCAAGGATGGTCAGTCAGGCAGTCTAGTTACAGCTTCAACAGAGTTGATTCTAGTCTAATTAGCTCAAATCAAGTGGTCATATGGACAACTCCAAGTCCTGCGATCTTCAAGAAGTCATTGGGTCTTTGTATCAAAATTACTGAAGTATTTTGATCTTAAAGTTCATTTGGGGAAATTCCTTTTTAGGATATGCATATCTAATGATAGTGAATCTGTCATTCGTGCTGACAAACTCATCATTCCCAATTACAGTAAGTTGGTATCATTTGCGCACTCAATAAACAACAGGACCTGTCTCATGCAGAAAAGTCAGTCCTCTGTGCCACAACTGGTTGTGGATCCCCTCTTTAGGTTGTCAACAGGATTGCAGTCGGTTGGTACAAACTTCAGCTGGATGTCACATTCCTGCTGAATATAATTAATCTCCCCCTGCTGAATATAATTAATCTCCTTCTCAACTTTAATGTATCAGTATGGGCAAATTTTTCTAGTATTTGGCTATCTTTTTCTTGTCTCTCCTTATCTAAGATGTCATCCCAACCTATGCCTGCCTCCCACAATTCCTGCAAAAGCAACTTCCCTTTTATGAAAATTGGACTAACTAGGCCTAAGGGGTCAAAGTTGGATACCAACAGAGAGAGTAACCTAAGTTTTATGAGAGCATTAGGCCCTGTCGTCTCCCTTATCTCCTTACAAGGCATCAAGCTCAAACAGTCTTCTTCCCTATTCTATATAATTCCTAGGATAGTGATTTCTGCTGGCTCTTCTGGGCCAATTCGTTCATCGAAGGCATGGTTGTTGCTAGCCCACCCTGTTAATGGCATTTGAGTCATCTAACAATGACTTACATTTACATAATCTTCCCACTTTTTTTCTTCTATCTCGTGTGTTCAGATAATTGTCCACATAAAGGATTTAATAATTTCCCCCTGCCCTTTCTCCCTAAGGCACATCCTAAGGACCTGTTGAGGAAGGTAAGGGCTTGTGGTGATGCCAAAAACCACGACTCGAAAGGCAAAGGTGGCCGCTTGTTTTGATGTCTTGTGCCAAAGAAATCGCTTGTACTTGGAATTACTGGGGTCAAGCAAGACTGAAATGCTTTTAAAATATCAGGGTGCGAGGGTTGGTCAGAATTTCATTAGTAAATCATACAACATTTTAACCATATTCGGCCCTAGGTACAAACAACTGTTCAATGAGTGTTTGCCATTTGATTTTGATGATGCGTTGAACATAGTGTAGGGGAGTAGTTAGGCTTTGTTTTTTAACTCCAAAACATGGCATGTAATAGCCTTCAATTTGAGCATTAAGGATTTCTTCTCTAAATCCGGATTTCTTCTCTAAATCCTGATTCCAAATAAGTCGGAAGGACTTTCTGGTAAGCGGTTTTGTACTCGGTCTTTCTGAAATTGTTTCTCTAGCAACCTTAACTAGGCAATGGCATTGTGGTAGTTAACATTTGGGCTCTCAGGCCCACGGAATGGCAGACTTACTAGCTACCCTTGGTCCGTTTTTATTACACTGTTTCACTTTCCCCATTGCCTCGTTCATGGATGTCATAAACTGCTCATGCAGAGCAATACCAATACTATGTAATTTCCACCAAACATCCACATCGGTCTCTGGTTCACCCATTCTACAGACATGTGGTGTTCAGACAGTCAACAACCCCTGGAGAGCCCACTGGGGTACCTTCTCATATTGGAAAACCCCACGATGTGTCACAAACAGACTGATCTCATGAATTTTATACATTCCAATCTACGAAGAAATTAAAGTAATCTGCTCCTATCAACAAATTAACATTCTTTAATACATCCCCTTTTATATCAAAAGGCCATTTCACATCCTTTGCCTTACAAGAGTTGCTTCACATTACTTAGGCCTACAAAGTAAATTACTCTCTTGCCCATATGAATTTTGCATGCTACTACCTCATATTCCCCATTCACTACTTGCAAGCCAAAGTTGAAATGAAACTGCGCTGGCTCCCCGTATCCAATAATATCCTCATCTGGACTTCTTGATTTCACGCAAACAAGATGGCTGTTGCTGTGGGGAGCAGTGTGGCCAGCAATTCAACTGAATGCTTGGTTTTCACTACTTCAGCATTTATGCAAGGTTTCTCCTGACCCTCCTTTGAATTATTTACTTGACTAATGCTAGAATTTACTGGAGGACAAGTTTTGCTATGATTTTTAACGAGTTTCGAAGTGGCATGAGCAGGTGAACGATTTGGTGGTTGGACAATGGAGCTTGGTGCAGGTAACGGACTCGACCAGAATTTGCTGCTATCTCCATTTTTGCATGAGGCTATGAAGCCACTCATTACACAATTTACAGTTACATTAACTAGTACTCTGTCAACTATTATGACCTTGACTGAAACAATTAAAGCACCTCTGAGACAACACAAGTTGGTGCTTTTTCGCCACAGCGGTGTCGTGTTTCACATAATTATAAGCAGAATGTTTGCTGGTGCAAAAAGGGACATGCAAAGCAAGATGTACGATGCTCTACTACTTTTTGCTGTGGAGATTGGGAAATGTCTTGCCCTTTTTGCAACACATCATCTTCTGGATACCTAATCAAGATATTTAGGGCATCAAAGAATTAATCTAAGCTATAATCACATTTCTGCAAATGTTCTACAATTTTTTGAAGAATGTTACCCACTGTCGAACCAAGACAAAAATATTAGCTGGTTGCCAATGTAGAAAGACCAACATCTGATGTTGGTTATCATAATATTTTTCTAACAGACCTAAAGTGACATTGTAATTTGCTGCGGTCATGCTCAAGGCTCTTACAACCTTCAGCAGCACCCCTCTAGAGCACCCAACAAATATGGAATTTTCATTGTCAAATAAAATTTTATTGCATACTTACCGAACAATTATACAGCTGTAGGTTCCCTATGAATGGCAGACAATAGATTCAAATCTTCCGCGGTGACGCCGCCAGCGCTGATGTAGGTGACATTATTTCCCTCCACTCAAGGGAGCTACAGGTACAACTGCCCAGGTAACATCAATTCGTTCTGCCCAGCCATCCACCTGTGGGGAGGAAGGAGGGCTTTGATTAATAATTGTGCGGTAAATATGCAATAAAATTTTATTTTACAATGAAAATTCCATTTTTATTGCAGTGTCTTACTGAACAATTGTACAGTTGATTACCTATTGCAAGGACGGGGGGCTGTGGATGTAAGTTTTAATTAAAAAATAACATATGATTCTTGAAAAAAATACCCAAAAGCACTGTTACTAGTGCCTGTTGTACCTTACCTTACAAGAGAGCTACTGCAGGAGAATACTGCTTCTGGTCGGTGCTCATCTTACTTAGTAGAAGGCTTGGAATATGACCAATGGGTGCTTCTACATGGAGTGGAAGATCCTCGTAGTCATGGTGTTCACCGCTGACTCAACGAAGAAACAACAAAATATTGACCTTGCCCAGGGCTAAGACCAGAAATAACCAACATGAAAAAGCTGTCACCTACACCTAATTAAAAACCTTTACCCACCAAAACTATAACTAAAATGACTGGTGAGTACTCCAGGTACATTGTACCCCCAGACTTCCCTTTAACTCGTCAACCTTGATACAAGGCGAAAGATAGGAGAACAGAGGGAGCAACCCCCTGTGTCGTTTCTCCCAACACCATGCCAGCTACCGAAAGCGGACCAAGAGACTTACAATTTTTTAACACTGTCTCGGTTTCTTTCAAAAAATGCGTAGCAAACACCGAATGAGATCCCCAAAAGGTACTTTGGAAAATCGCGGATAGCGACAAGTTGTGTCGAAACGCGAGGGAAGTCGCTACTGCCCGAACTTTGTGCGCTTTCACTCTTAGCAAAGTAAACACTGAATCGTTCGCTTGCGTGTGCGCTTCCACAATTAACTTTCTCAGAAAAAAGGAGATAGCGTTTTTTGAGAGAGGGCGTGAGGGGTTTTTCACAGAGCACCACAGATGATTTGATTGACCTCTAATTCTTTCTGTTCTGCGGAGGTAATATTTTAATGCCCGCATGGGACGTAAGAGTTGTTCTTCTTCTTCCTGGCCTACAAAGCCTGTCAGGTTCTTGAGAAGAAAGTTACGTGGCCAAGGATTAGAAGGGTTCTCGTTTTTCGCGAGAAAATTGAGCTCCACGGAGCAAACTGCGTTGCCTTGAGAAAAACCCACCTTCTTGTCCATCGCGTGTAGTTTGCTAACTCGTCTAGCTGAAGCTAACGCAACTAAAAATAACGTCTTCTTGGTGAGATTCCTCATAGATGAAGAAAGTAGCGGTTCAAAGGGAGGACCCGAAAGCCATTTAAGAACTATATCGAGATTCCATGCTATTGAATCTTTAGACGATTTGGAAGTTTCAAACGATTTAATTAGATCGGAAAGATCACTATTTGTAGATAGGTCTAGTCCTCTGTGTTTAAAAACTGAAGCCAGCATCGCTCTGTATCCCCTAATCGTCGAAGGTGCTAAACGCGTAATGTCTCTTAGGAATAAAAGGAAATCTGCTATTTCGTTCACAAATGTTTCAGAAGAAGAGACTTTAGTTTGCTTACACCACTTTCGAAACACTCCCCATTTAGACTGGTATAGTCTGTTAGAGGAATCTCGTCTGCAGTTAGCGATAGCTTCTGCTGCTCGTCTCGAAAAACCTTTCGCTCTGACAAGACTCCTGACAGTCTGAATCCTGTCAGTGCCAGAGCGGATAACCCTTGGTGGAACCTTGCGTAGTGCGGTTGTCTGAGTAGACATCTCTTTAACGGAAGAAGCCTGGGGAAATATACAAGCAAGTCAAGATCTGGGAACCATTCTTTCCTTGGCCAGAACGGAGCGACTAGAGTCAGAGAGACTTTTTCGTAAAATGACACTTTGTTCAGCACCTGTCTTATCAGGCCGAATGGGGGAAAGGTGTATGCATCCACGCCCGACCAGTCTAGTAACATTGCATCGACTGACCATGCAAGAGGGTCCGGGACTGGAGCAAAACAGTGGAAGACGGTTGTTCCTCAAAGTAGCAAAGAGGTCTATCGTCGGCTTTCCCCAGTTTCCATAGGTCTAGGCAGACCTTCGTATCAAGAGTCCATTCCAACGGCAGTACTTGGTGACGTTGACTTAGTTCGTCCGCCAGCACGTTCATTTTCCCTTGAACAAACCGAGGGATTAGCAAAATGATATTGTTATGATACAATAAAGTTTCATACATACTTACCTGGCAGATATATACTTAGCTAAGACTCCGTCGTCCCTGACAGAAATTCAAATTTCGCGCCACTCGCTACAGGTAGGTCAGGTGATCTACCGGCCTGCCCTGGGTGGCAGGACTAGGAACCATTCCCGTTTTCTATCATATTTTCTCTCTTCCACCTGTCTCCTGCGGGGAGGCTGGGTGGCCATTAATCGTATATATCTGCCAGGTAAGTATGTATGAAACTTTATTGTATCATAACAATATCATTTTCATACAATCAACTTACCTGTCAGATATATACTTAGCTGATTGGCACCCTTTGGTGGAGGGTAAGAGACAGCTAATATGGAATAGACAGGTAAACAACATATGTTGTAGGTATAAAAGAAAAACCTTGGTTCCTACCTGATAGGTGGTAGACTTCGTGGCTGTTGCCCGGGAGTCTGCATCACCTCAAGAAACTTTAGCGAGATATGTGATCTATGGCCAAGAGTTTCTGTGGGTCTGCCGATGGGGTATTATCCGCTTACTCGGCAGAACCTGAAAGGACTTTATCAATGGGTGCTGATCCACTTATATGACAATACACCTTGAGAAGGAGCACACAACCAATCCCGACCACCTGATCCTAACCACCATGTTAGTATAAAAGATTGTTCTGAGTTATCCCCAAACTCTTCACAACAACCATAACTCGAAAACACAATACGCACACATACATAAATTAAAAAAAAAAAAAATAATAATAATACTCTTCTAAAAAGATATCCAAGAGTTCCTTACTGAATAACAGTGACTGGCCACCAGTGCGGCATCTAGCCCTTTTTGTCAGCAGAAAATCTAGAACATATCTAGTAGAAGTTATGCACAAAATTAAGGATTGGTGTTAGCTCCCATACCCAGGATCGTATCCGCAGACACGAATGGACCCAGGAGAAAAGCATTTCTCTTAGGTCACGCGAACGTCTTTCAGGTAGTGAGATGCAAATACAGAGTTGCACCTCCAATATGTCGCTTCAAGGATTTTCTTTAGCGACATATTCTTTTGAAAAGCGAGAGACGTCGCCACTGCTCTTACCTCATGAGCTTTCACTCTCAAGAGTCGAAAAGAGTCGTCAGGACAGATCTTGTGAGCATCTGTAATGACGTTTCTTACAAAGAAAGCTAGAGCATTCTTTGACATAGGTCTTGTGGGGTCTTTAATCGAGCACCAAAGACCTTGTCTAGAGCCTCCCATCTGTTTCTTCCTCTGCAAGTAGAATTTTACCGCTCTTACAGGGCAAAGAGACCTTTCTGCTTCTCTACCGACGAGACTCGATAAGCCTTTAACCTCGAATTTCTTGGGCCAGGGATTCGAGGGGTTTTCGTTTTTGGCTAGAAATAGTGTTCTAAACGAGCAGATGGCCGAGTCTCTGTTGAATCCCACTTCATCTTCTAGGGCATGAAGCTCACTAATTCTTTTGGCTGTAGCTAGTGATAAGAGAAACAAGCATTTCCTTGTTAAATCTCGAAACGAAGCTAGATGAGGAGGCTCGAATCTTTCAGATGACAGGAACCTGAGGACCACATCCAGGTTCCAGCTAGGAGGAGCTGGTTCCCTAGACTTTGTAGTCTCAAATGATCTTATAAGATCGTGTAGATCCTTATTATCAGCAAGCTGTAGGCCTCTATTTCTGAAGACTGCCGACAGCATGCTCCTGTATCCTTTTATTGTGGATACAGACAGGTGAGAGTCCTCTCTAAGGAACAACAAGAAATCAGCGATTTCGGTCACAGAGGTACTGGAGGAGGACAACTTCTTCGACTTACACCACCTTCTAAAAACCTCCCACTTAGACTGATAGACTCGTCTAGTGGAAGCTCTGCGGGCTCTAGCGATCGCGCTTGCAGCCTTGCGAGAAAACCCTCTCGCTCTGACAAGTCTTTCGATAGTCGAAAGGCAGTCAGAGCGAGAGCGGGGAGGTTTTGATGATACCTCTCGAAGTGTGGCTGTCTGAGAAGATCTATCCTTCTTGGGAGGGATCTGGGGAAGTCTACTGTCCACTCCACTACCTCTGTGAACCAATCTTGTGCTGGCCAAAAGGGGGCTATCAGGGTCATCCTTGTCCCGTTCGAAGCTACGAACTTCTTCAGTACTTGTCCCAGAATCTTGAAAGGGGGGAAAGCGTATATGTCTACATGAGACCAATCTAGCAGGAAGGCGTCGATAATGAGAGCTCTGGGGTCTTCTACCACTGAAATAAAGACTTCCAGTCTTTTGGAGAGGAATGTGGCGAACAGGTCCACATGAGGAGTGCCCCAAAGAGACCAGAGACTCTGACACACTTCTGAGTGGAGGGTCCACTCTGTGTGAAGGACCTGGCTTCTCCTGCTCAGCCTGTCTGCCCTGACGTTCCTTGCTCCCTGAACAAATCTCGTTAGGAGGGAGATGTTCCTCTGGGAGGCCCAAAGTAGCAGATCTCTTGCTATTTCGTAAAGGAAAAAGGAGTGTGTCCCTCCTTGTTTCCAAATGTAGGCAAGAGCGGTGGTGTTGTCCACGTTCACTTGGACTACACTGTTCGTCACAAATGGTTCGAAGAACTTTAAGCCAAGTGTACGCTAAGGTCGGTTGTTGTGACTCCCCTCCTCATTGGAGTATCCTGGATTTCGATGATAAGTCTAAGTTCATTCAGTATCTTCTTTCTGATGCGAGGTTCTAGTGTTTGAAACAGAGTACGAAAATATATGTATTCTCTAAGTCTACATCGTGAAGATCAGATAAAATTGGACAGGTCTTCCAATGAAGCTGGCTAAATGAAGTCTGACATACAATCTGGTTTACAAATCATAAAGTGAGCAGACAGTAGCTCGAACATACGAACATACACACAGATGACATAGATTACAAGTCATGTAGGCCGGTCTGGGTTATAGGTCACTGTGGTTGTTTCTCAAGCAGGAAGCTTTGTCAATAGTTTACAAAACAATAGATTTGATGACCACAGATGACGACAAACCAGACACTGACTGAAACAACACGTCACCTTAGCCTACATTAACTTATCTGGTCCGATCACACTCCTGCAAGCAAACTGGTTGACCTCTTGGGTCACTGGTTTTAATTAATCATAGTTTTAGTTTTTATATATGGAATAAAATTCCATATATTTTATTATGTAACACTTACATAATTGCTCGGTCAGCTACAAAACCAAACACTGAACATTACTTATAGGAGTGTGATACAGACACTAATGTGAATATATAATTAACTCATAATTACCAGCAAGTGGTTAAGGAATGATATTCAATTAGTTATATGTAAAAAATCAGATATATAGAAAATACTTATAAGTTAAAAAAAAATAATTCATGGTGTACACAAATACAGATTCATGTAATAAGATATAAGACATATGCATATGATAATATTCGTAAATAATAATGATCACGTGATATATAATGATACAGTTTTATACTTCAACTCATGAAGATACATATGCTACAGAAAATACTAATACTCCTGATAATTGCATAACATAAAAATTTACATGATAAAAATATTTTAACTAATAAAAATCATATATGAATTGATAAAAATCATATATTAACTGATACATTAACTCATATACTAACTGATATACTAACTGTTACAAGGTAAAAGATTGATTATAGGCTAGCTGATTTATTTATTTACACATACATACATATATATATATATATATATATATATATATATATATATATATATATATAAAATCTATTTAGAGTACACCTAGATTAATCACTTAGATTAGTCATTTATGTTAATCATTTGTATTAAGTTCACATATATTGATCATAATTATATGAATCATATATATATATATATATATATATATATATATATATATATATATATATATATATATATATATATATATAAATATATTATGACGGAACGTCAATATTATTTGTAAAAAATAAAATCTCTGTAAATAATTTTGTGTAACTATGAAATTATCGGGTGTTTAATGTTCAACGCCATCTATTATCAGTTATGTTAACTATTCTACATTATCCTTGGTTTCTTTTCCTTAACTTAGTCATACAGATATTTGCATTCCTTAGCTTTCGTTACACTTGTAAATTCTATTTTTCGTTAGAGAACTATTCAGTGCAGTGTTGAAAATATCTTTTTCTTTTGCTTATTATAATTAGTGTTTTTGTGATATTACGTGTGAAAGTAATTATATTGGAATTTAAGTTTTTTTATTTTAGTATTAAATTAACGATTGTCTTTAGTGTTTAATTAAGATCCTGCTGGATTGGAGAGGTAATCAAAAGTGGTTAAAATAGAGGTGGTTTAAAATAGAGGTGAAAATAAATGATAAGTGAAGCAGACAAAAAGAATATTTTTGTTGGTGGTGATATTTTAAATTTATGAGGGATAATTGAGTGATTACAGACCAGCAACATCCCCACACCTAGCCACCAGGTAAGATTCACTCAAGTCCCGTCATAAAATATATATATATATATATATATATTATATATTATATATAGTATATTTTTATATAGGTTATATAATAACATATAATATTATATATATATTATAATTATATAATATAATTAATTATAATATATTATTATATATAATTATATAATATATATATATATATTATATATATATATATAAATTATAATATATCTTATGTATATATATATATATATATACATATAGTAATAACATGTATATTATATATAATATATATATTATATATAAATATAGTCAATTTATATATTAGTATATATATATTATATATATTTTATATATATATATATATTATTATATTTGTATATACTATATATATATATATATATTATATATATTGATTCATATAATTATGATCAATATATGTGAACTTAATACAAATGATTAACATGAATGACTAATCTAAGTGATTAATCTAGTTGTACTCTAAATAGATTCCTTGTGCGTACACCCACAGATATATAGTGATTTATTGATTAACTTCTATATTCTTCAAATAAGCATGCTAATAGATATATAATGATTGTGATACTGTACGGATTCTGTTATTTACTGATACTTTATATATGATACTTATATAGATATTGATCCTTTACTGATACTTTATATATGGAATACATAGCCAAGGAGATACCTACTACACATTTAACTAGCGTTTCGAACAACTTTTCGCCCATTACACAGTTCCAGACAACCACCCAGAGCCAAATGAAATGGCCAATTCCAGATGGTTAAAAACAAGGGGAAATTGCCTGGGCAGGGTCTGACGTTCTATTTTGCGCCCATACTTGTTCTCTGCATCCTATGCCCTACAAATACATTCGCGATGAATAAAATCATCCCCAACACTAGTCCTGCGCCAGCAAACGTAGAGTTGAATACCCTCCTTGGGTTGTGATTGTCGGAAGTATGTCCTTTTGTAGTCAATTCCAACAGCTGCTGGACCATTCCACATTAAAAACGAAATTAACGCTGGGATACGGGTGACGTTCCAGGAAATCCACGAAATAAGCCTGTTCACTTATGATGGTGCTTATTCCCCTCACATTGTAGGCGGTCGTTACTCCACTGCAGTTGTCTGCAGCGATGAACGGGTTTTAAAGTTGTAGACGATCTGTCCGGGCATGCGACGTGACACTCTCCTATTGCAAGGTGTAACCAGGTTCCGTTAATCAGCCTGTCAGTGAAATTATACTTGTCACAAGGGCAAAGCAAATTCAGACAACGTTCAAATATGGGAGGGAGAAAGCCGTTAAGGACTAGACTTAACCCACATGAATTCGCTGATATATTATGGAATTCAAAAGAGTCAGCTGTACAAACTTTTTTATCCATGACATTATAACAATGAGTGAACCTATCCAGGTCTCTGAGGACTGTAAAAATATTCATATTAACAGATATCAATACGAACCCCAAAGAAAATTCGATATTACTGGTAGTAAGCTACTAGGCAAAGAAGTGGGAAACAGAGCTATTTGTAAGATTGCCAGGCAACATAAGAATCGAAGAGGATATTAATCATGATTCTGTAATTCTCTACGCTTACTGAAATTAAGCTGTGATAAAATCCGATCCTGTGTGCCCCTAACAAAAGGGTTCATATTCAAGTTTCTCGCGTGCTTCCTCTAAGGTTAATGTTAAAACTTTAATAGGCAGGAGATGCAATGAAAGAACCCACTATGTAACTCATTTCTATATAAACTTTGGGTTTTTCAAGAAAATGTGACATTTTCCCATGAATGTGATCTACTTGAATTGTAATATGCTAATGTTGCAAGTAAATATTTCATATCCATGACCTAATACTTCTAAAATGCCCGTTTACCAATGCCAAAAGGTGATTTATTGACTCTAATTGTCTGTGAATTTCAGAAAAAAATTCATTCATTTTGATGTTATAGAAATTCTATTCGCTTATTTTGTTCATTAATTTTAAAATGTTTGCAATTCTTTAACTAAACTTGCATTGATCACCACGGATAAGAATAGGATAGGACACTTGTGCCTAACGACCTGCGTTGCCCAGGAGAACTTCACGAGCTAAACATTCCACTCCAGCTGGCTTGTTTTTTGCAAACACAAGACAACAACAGATGAAGCCTGTGCAAGGGGGTTATCAGGGTTAAAAGGAACAATGATGCATGTGCGATTTATACGATGATTCAGCAAAACGCGCTAGGCACCTTTACGACTGATGACATCATCACTTGGCAGGAGACTGCGCTCAAGCCAGCTTTAAGTTACGTTACTCGCTGTAATAAATACGACTTTAGTACTTTCAAATGATAGCCATGTCTAAATTGGATATCTTTTTTTTTTGTTTTAACACACCACCCACACGAGAAGAATGCCTGAAAAAACAGTACCAAAATTGAACAATATTAGTTTCATGTTGGAAACCTGCAAGATTGTAAAATATATGTAATTACTTATGTTAAATTAGATATTCCTTATTCAAAACTAATGAAAAAGGTTTCCATACAAATTTTATATATATTATTTACTCTGAAAGATCCATATAAGATTATTCACATAGGTATACATTTTCACTTCTAGACTTCCTGACTTTAAAATCCTTTTTTTTCTATTTTTTTTTTCATTGACTACAAATATAAACCATCGGAACAGACAGTATGCCAGTAGGTTTTGATATGTGTTTGAACTTTTAGCTTATTTGTCGTTAATATCCCTAGAATACTGAATGGGCTACTAAACTTAGGCGTTAAGTTAGAGTTCGAACCTTTATGCATATATATTTGGATATTTTATAAACACCTACTGCATATGGTTACGTTTTGTTTATTGATTTTATCGTGATTACTTTTCATTATAATTTGTAACCCTTCCAACTTCTTACGGAGTATATTATATCGACTCACACTTGTAGCCATACTTCTTTATATTTGATAAATTAATGGTTGGCCTGAATATGTGGAAAAGTGTTCTAGCGGGCGTACCGTATAAGGCTACTTGCGGTATCATTTCTATAGATACATGATACGAATGATAAAAGTATTTAAAACCGCGAGAACCGCTATAATCCAGTTCGGATCCAATACCCTGAGTGTAACTTGTAGGACATTGACACTTTCTTATTTGTCCGTTCTACCAAACTGATTGACTCTGGGTGATAAAATATGGTATTGATTTTCTTAATGCAAAGGAATTCACACAACGAGTTAAGGAAATTATTATTGATTTACACCACCCAAGTCAGAGATTATCATGTGTTGAATTCTGTGTTTACTGATGTAGCACTCATAAATATTCCTAGCGCACTCAATTGCGGTGTTTGTTTTTAGTGCTATTAATTCTATATAACGTGTCATTAATTCTATATAACGTGTCAAGGCAACTATTAACACTAAGAGGTGTTTATTTCCTCTGTCAGACTCGTAGAACCCTGTTAATAAATCTACGTGTACTCTTTCAAAAGGTTGATTTGGCACGGGATAGGCCCCTAAACTGACAGGCGTCTTAGTGTCACCCTTGTCTTCATGACACATGTGACAATTAGTTATGTGCTTTTTATATATGTAAGCATTGTAGGCCAGTAAAATAGTGATTTGGCTTTCTGTGACATAATAGAGAACCCTGGAATGACCGTGTAATGGATTGGAATGCAACCAGTATAGGACGATTGGTATAAAAAGATTGGTGCAACTACCTGGTCGTTAGTCGCCTGCTGTGTTCCTCAGGTTTTCCTTGTCACGGACCTACATATAATATTACCTTTGATTACATAATTCTGCTACACATATACTTTAGATATACTTTTGCTTTAGGATTTCCGCTCGAAGCATTTATTGTTTTGCTTAACTGCTGACCCTTGCTTTGTTCAGTTTGTAACAGTTCAGCGCTCCAACCCAGGTCTTCAATGTTCACGATCTCTTGGGTTAATGAATTTTCTTGTTCAGATACGGTCCTAACAATAGGCACGGATGTTTCTATATCTTTTAGGCCAACTAATGGTTCTTTGCAGTATGGTGCGGGATTGCGGGATAATGCGTCAGCTATGATATTTGCTTTCCCAGGTAGATATCCTATTTTGGCTCCAAAGACCTGAATGATCATATGCCACCGAGTTCCTTTGGGACTGTGATTAAAGCCTTTGAAAAACTCGGTAAGGGGCTTATGGTCAGTAAGGACCTTAACAGGATAGCCGTAGATTATGAACTTAAAATGTAATAGTGAGTTAACAGTACCTAGCCTTTCCTTGTCTATTACTGCATATTTACTTTCAGAGGACTTCAGTTTACGTGAATAAAAAGCTATAAGAAAGAACTGTTTATCATATTGCTGAAGTAGTACCCCTCCTACCCCTTGGTCTGAGGCGACTGTTACAATAAAAAAAAATTCCTTATTTAAATCAGGGAATTTTAAGATAGGTGAACTGCATAATTCCAATTTTAAGATATCAAACGCCTGTTGATGCTTTTCAGACCATAATAAATCTATGCCCTTCTTCGTAAGATCTGTTAAAGGAGCTGCTGTGATTACATATAAACTTACGATAGCAATACCCACTACAGCGCAAAAGTGCTTTATCCCCCTTTACGTTAATAGGCACCGGAAAGTTACAAATAGCCGACTCCTTACCATGGACTACTTTAAGACCTTGACTAGACACATAAAACCTAAATAAACATGTTCGGTTTTTAAAACTCACATTTAGATATTTTACTCTGAGATTATTTGTCTTAGTCTCTGTAGCACTAGCTCTAGTTTATGCGAATGTACTTCTAAGGTATAAGAAAAGATTACAAGACCAACCATACAGGCATGTAGGGTATCCCCTAAAAAGTCTCCAAACACTATATTAATCATTCTGGTGAATGTAATTGGGGTGTAACGTAAACCAGAAGCATACGTAAAAATTGATAATATCCCCTGAGTGTGCTGAAGGCGGTGTATGAGGTACACTCTCATAGCTAATGGTATATGGTGAAAGCTTTTAAGTAAGTCTAAGCTGGTGAAAAATTTATTCTAACCTAACAAAGATAAGATATCGTCGGTACATGGCCTTGGAAAATGATCGGGAATCGTTTCCTCGTTTAAGTGACAGAAATCTACGCAGATACGCCAAGACTGATGTTTTTTAGGCATGACGTTTAAGGGAAAAATCATATGGGCTATTTGATTTCCTAATGACTCCTATTACTAACATTTTTTCAACTTCGTCATTTATCTCTATTTTGAAATTTCATTGGGAGTCTATACGAAGGTACGTATATAGCTTTATGTTGGTCCTTCGACCGTACTTTGTGTTCAATGACATTCGTTTTCCCCAGAGATCACTCGCTAGTGGAGAAACATCATGATATTCAGATAAAAGATAAAAAATTTCTGCTGAATCACCTTTCCTTGAATGACTTTACTGATTTTACTTTAGATAGAGTATAAGAGGGATTCATCTACAACTGGTTGGGAGTGATTAAATTTAGCAACAGTAAAAAATGCGATATTTTTAACTTCCATATCCACGACATATATATAGGTTTTGTGGATTACTAGATTGGTATTCGGATGGTTACAGACTTCAATATTAACTTGCTGCTGTGAGTCAACAGTGTATAGTGCTTTGTTTGTGGAAACTGTTATGTTTCAGAGTGTCGGGAAGGGATTAAAATTTTCAGATCCCAGCAAAGTCTTTTTACACGCACCAAGACATTCGAGGGTGCATGCTTCTCGAGATTTTGCGTGCAAACTGCGACTGCGGGTGTGGGAGAATTCTGTTGGGTTGCTTGAACAATGTCACGATTTATGAGACAAGTGATTGGTTCCTCTATATAAGTTATTATTTGATTACCTGTCTCTTTTTGTCCAAAACAGATTTTAATGTGTTAGAAGGTTTATAGAATTTTCCTTTGATAAACACACCTTATTTGGCAGGAAGTAAGATAATGTTTTGTATACCCATAGATGGATATCTTACAATTACATTAGATACAGATCAATATTTTTTATAACTATAACGGTATCTGTAAGCGTGCGCTTATCCGCCCTGTACTGAGTCTGAGTTACGCTACGACAATTAACTCATTATTGCCAATTACTGAAAGCCGTACTCCGAACTTCTCAATAGGGAAGTTCGAACAACAACGGTGAGTCCATAAATACAGGATATTACGTGGACTAAAGGAATAAAAAACAATGTAAATGGCTGATATTCTAATTTTACGGCATGTAAAGTCGGGCGTAATACCCACTACTTATAATAGCTTATTATATTAAAACTACAGGAACCTGCTCTGATTACTTGATACGGTCGTGTGATTCATGGGAAAATTCCTTTTTCATTCAAAAAGGTGTTAGCATGAATGATCCAACATCACTCTCCCCCCTCCACTAGAGTCGCTTATGTGGAATGTGCTTTGCTTTCAACACTCAGAAGGTTTTGACTGACCCTGACCGTTTTACTAGATGGCAAAGTAACCAAGTTTACTGAAGAACAATTTGTTTGTTTCTGATTTTTAGCAGAGTTACTGTTTACCTGTTTCTTTTTATAATAATGAGGATTCTTCTCTTTATTATCATCGGTAATGTTTAGTGTGTTTTTAGTGTTATGTTGCTGTTGGTTATGCAAAAAGCAACGAACATAAGAATGACTTGAACTATTATGAATTGAGTGATTACTATTAAAACAAGTTATCCCTACTGCGTTATTATTAACTATATGTACTTGCTGTGGTTTACTTTCATTCTTTGCTAAAATTTGAAATAGTGAGGGATCCAGGTCAGCGCATTTAGACATATTTTTGTTAATTTGTTTATATGAATGTTAAGTATGTTAACCTAAAGAAATCCTTTACAGACGTGTTATTCCTTGCAATCCAGCTGTATTTTTTAAAGTTAAGTTGAGTCATAGAGATTGGATTTTTAAGCATATAACTCAAAAAACTCGATTCTAAAACTTCCATCGGGACCTTGCACAGGAGCCTTTATTGTCCTGACCCGAAATAGTGTTTCCTCTAATTTATCCAGATTTGTATGGGTGTTCCATTTGTTTTTGTGTGTTTTCTTATCACTACGGTGCCTAACGACCCTATCCATGTATCTGTATAAATACAGACGTCCACTGCATAAATGCATATTCAATGTTTAATATGATTTGTTACATACAGAATTAATAGAGTACCCCAAAATGATAAGATTAACACAGAATATATGATTATAATATTTCAGGAGAACTTCTGGAAACAGAAACTCAAAGATAAAAACTCGCAGTAGCGAAGTCCCAATGATGTAGATAATTTCTGTAAAAAAGTAAGATTAAGAATGTCTCGTAACTTCAGCCACAGGAACAACGAAATTCGACCTGCAAAGGAAACACTCAAAGTTACTCCAAATGAATAAAAAAAATTGTACTTAGCTTGATTTTAGTGGGAAGTCACGGCGTTTTGATAACGACACAGCCTTGGTCCTCCTTCTCTGTTTAGCGGATGACCCTGGTTCTTAGCTTGGGTTTCCCCCGTGTGCATTGTTTGTTTGTTGAATGATTCGTTTCCTCTTGCTGGTCCTTGAAGATCCGATGCTGCAGACGCGTCCTGCTCAGCGGGTGACCCGGTTTCTCTAAGATATCCAGTGTTGAAGACACTCACTAAACGATGACACAATCTCTTGAATGATTCTAAATGAGAGACATCTCTTACGGTTAGGACGAAGCTTGCGTTGCCGTAGGAAGCAGACACATCCGGTTTGTTTCTTGAAGATATGCACTGTTGAAGACGCTCAATAAACGATGATACAACCTCTTGAATGATTCTTAATGTAAGACATTTCTTACGTTGCCATAAGAGACACTAAGTTGCTTGAAGAATCTCTTGCTTTCACCGTCGTTGACTTCTGTTATGATACATTATTCGTTATTCTTTGGATGACGTTGAACCGCTGGAGCTGCCACCAAATATGTAGGGCTGATACCTTTGTATAACAAGGCGCCCTGTGAGGTTATTAAGACCTGCGATAATTTACGCTAA
The DNA here is from genome assembly GCF_015104395.2 of Macrobrachium nipponense. NCBI lineage: Eukaryota > Metazoa > Arthropoda > Malacostraca > Decapoda > Palaemonidae > Macrobrachium > Macrobrachium nipponense. The sequence goes on from NC_061100.1 coordinate 51,822,017, forward strand.
GGTCGGTTGTTGTGACTCCCATCCTCATTGGAGTATCCTGGATTTCGATGATAAGTCTAAGTTCATTCAGTACCTTCTTTCTGATGTGAGGTTAAAAATTGGACAGGTCTTCCAATGAAGCTAGCTAAATGAAGTCTGACATACAATCTGGTTTACAAATCATAAAGTGAGCAGACAGTAGCTCGAACATACGAACATACACACAGATGACATAGATTACAAGTCATGTAGGCCGGTCTGGGTTATAGGTCACTGTGGTTGTTTCTCAAGCAGGAAGCTTTGTCAATAGTTTACAAAACAATAGATTTGATGACCACAGATGACGACAAACCAGACACTGACTGAAACAACACGTCACCTTAGCCTACAGTAACTTATCTGGTCCGATCACACTCCTGCAAACAAACTGGTTGATCTCTTGGGTCACTGGTTTTAATTAATCATAGTTTTAGTTTTTATATATGGAATAACATTCCATATATTTTATTATTTAACACTTACACATATGCATGTGTAAGTGTTACATAATAAAATATATACACACAAGTTACTGAAGCATATGTGTTTATATTTTCACCAAATCGAAATGCTAGAGCGATGAAAAGGGATTTGACTTGATGAACCTGTGCATGAAATATGATATGGTAAAGAAAGGTAGAGATGCTTTCTCGAACAGTCCACGTCAAGTCGAAATACTTGATCAAATGATTGATTTTGCTAGTAATGCTAAAGTGAAAGACAAAATGTCTCCATTCCAGAACGGTGTTATTATTTCAACTAAATCAGTAAAAGGATTGTATAACATGTTGCATGAACTGTGTTGATTAGAGTGCTTGTTGACAATTCGGCTATATCAAGACACAGTCGAACATTTCTTCTTTCATACGACAAATTAGTCATTGTCATGATCATCCGTCACCTTTAGTAAAAATATAAACGTATTTGCTTCAGTAACTTGTGCATGTATGTATGTATGTAATAATATATATATATATATATATATATATATATATATATATATATATATATATATATATATATACACAAGTTACTGTGTATGTAACTTGCGTTTATATTTTCACCAATTCGAAATGCCAGAGCGATGAAAAGTTTATATATTATATTATTTATATATATCAATCTTATATATTTATAGATATATTTATATTATATATATATATAATATATATATATCAAACTTATAAACATACATACATTTTTCGTAGCTTATCCATATGAAAGCAGGACGTATTTCGAGCAACCAAACCTTTTTAATATAATTTAAAGCTCTAGAAATAGTGTTTAAACACACGAAAACATTTTGTAAAATTCTCTCTCTCTCCATCCGATCTTCACAGACATTCTTCCGATCGTGGCTAAAGATTTACTTTCATGAGAAATATAATTGATATATTCATAATACGCTTATTCATATACAGTCGCTTAGTTGACCAAAATGCTACATGAAACATACTTATGCCTAGTAAAGCAAACTAAAGTGACGAAATATTAGTGATAGGCTTACCTGAAGCAACAGTAACATTATTATAAAGATTTTGTGTCGTTATGGGATCTTCTTTGAGACTTCGGGCAGCCTTAGGGCAGTAATATCGAAAAATTGATACTATTAATTTCAACTTCAAAAATAATGAAATATTCATTAAAATGAATAATGGGGAACTGATATGAGGGATGACGTTTGATCTGATTTTGGAATGAACTTTGCAGTCCAAGATGCATCATGAAACTCACAAATGATTTGAGTTTTAACAATATTTGTTTCCTTCAGTCTAGCCCAGGGAAGGATCCCTCCAGGTGAGGACGTTCCATGGCTTAAGTAACACCTTTTATTGCAGCTTCAAAAACATCATTGTATGTAATCAAGCTTCAAGAGAGAAAATGGTACAAAATATATTCAATTGTAAACAGAGAGAGAGAGAGAGAAGGGGGGAGGGGGAAGGCAAAATGTACTCTGAAGTTAATGAAACAGAGCGAAATTTTGTTTGGAACGCTAGCTTAATTAAGGCATCGATGCCGTGTCCATAAGTCATAACATCGTTGTTGAGATCTTCCCAGCACCGCAGCACGTTGCATGATACTGTGCACTTGATCGCGCTAACAGATCCTTCCCTTTTGCGTGTTTCTTCATCGTGTGCTCTCATTCCTTTGTGATATGTTTATTTACTGGCGTTGACACCGATCCAACTCTTATTAAGTTTTTTTCATTTTTTAAATATTTTTTATTATTTTTTTTTGATAGAACTATGCAGATAGAGTTATAAGTCTGAATTATAGTGTTTGTATTAACGATGCCAATATTACAAGTCTTTTTTTTTTTTTTTTTTGTCGCATTATTTACCTAATATCCATAATAATAATAATAATGTTTGATAGTAATGATAAAATTGATGATGATGATGATGATGATGATTAAATGGATAATTATAAGATTAATAACAGGCCGAATGATGATAATAATCGGCGGGGAGGGGAAAAGGACAGCAAGTACAAAAATTAATGACAGCACCCAAATTTCCGTGTTTGACGACACACTGCAGGTAGTACTACTACTCGTGGTATGTGGCCAATTGCGCGTAAAGAGTTCATGACTTATTCCACTTCCTGCTTCGCTCCACGGTGGAAAGGTCACTGTATCACCGTGGCCCGGAAAAATCTTAAGCTTCTCATAATATGAGCTACTGTAGGAAATTGCTTGCACCAAGCAAGCGTGCAAGCATGACTTGTCATCGTTTGGAAGAGTGTTGCCCGCAATCCCTAATGGATCTCTCTCGCTCTCGACTTTGCCGCGAAAGTGAGGTGCCATAGTAAAATTCGGTTGTTATGACGCTAGCCCCTCGACTTGACGCTTCTAATAAACGACCGTTCAGAGATGTCATAAATTCTCTCCGGGAGGCTCTGACGCTGTTTCCTCAGCCATGCGGTTAGTAATGAGGTGGCAGGTTACGACGTCGGGCGGACTCAAGTCTTCCCGCTTTGAGCAGATTTTTGTTCCTTTTTTTTCTAGTACAGAAGTTTTTATTGTTTTTTTCCAAGTTTTCGATTCATTATTTTCCTATGAGAATTGTATGTGTTTGTGCAAATATGATTCTGGATCAGTAGCTCATACAAATTCTATATTCATCAACCAACCTTGGCTATATAGTTCGCAAGGAAATATTGATATCAATAAACAATCGGTAGGAAGGCATAGCTAGAGGGTAGGTACTTACTCATTCATGGAATTATACGAACCTATCAAGAACATTGCATAAACTACAGACAAAGAGAAAAGAATGATAATGGCGCTAAAATCTTAATGAATGAACTTCCTTTGACACTGACTTGACACAGTGGTTCTCAAAAGAAAAAAAAAAAAAAAGTCTGAACACAGACTTAATGAATGATGTCTCAACTTTTTTTTCTTTCAGTATGAAGCTTTTCTGTACAATGAATGACATTGAAAAAGCAAAGTGTTTGATTCCAATTTCTATTTTTCAATCATTATTTTTTTAAAGACAATTTCCCAAACCTCATGTTTTCCTTTCCTTCATTGCTCATATTGCCATTTGCTGCATCTAATTCTTAGTTAATAAACTTTTTTATCCTTTCACCTTCTTTTATTGTTATTATTCAGGATAATTATGTGATTACCCCTCTGCTCTATCAAAAAGTATGAATTTCTTAATTAAACGATTCACTTGATGCAAATAAAAAAAATCGATAGACTCCAGTTGAATTTGAATAGGTTTGATCATTTATGTGTGTGTGTGTGTGTGTGTGTGAAATATGAGGCCTAAGCGCGTCTTCCAAGTCCAGAACATCCAGGAAATTGGAAGACAAAGAAGTCTTCTTCCAGCGTCCTCCACCGTCCTTCCTTCAACGTCTTCCCAAACTGTGAATGGCTTTGTTCCACACATCATTCTATTATTTCTGGAGGTAAAGTTCTGTCCTTCACTGCCAATAATGACCATTAGGATGTGAAGGTAATTTTTGAAACCCATCATAAGTTTGGGGAATATGGAAGCTTCGAAAATTCCATTTCAAGTTTTGGATTTTATGAGATGGATGGGAGGCAGAGGGGTGGGTGGAGGGAAGGGGAGGGTGTTGACATGAGGGTGGTAGTGGGTGGGAGGCCAGGCCGATCAGAAGAACGAATATTAGATTGTTAGAGGGAGATATAACATTAAAAATGCAGGGATGAAATATTCCTTATCTAGTAGTTTACCATTTCTCTTGCAGAATTTTGTTGGTTTACTTACTGTAACCGAATCTTTGGTTTCAAGATGGACGAGGAACCTCGCCACCCTTAAAAAGCCATTTGGAAACACTGTCAACGAGAGATTTCACCTTTCGTAAAACAGTCTAGGTCGAGTTCTCTTTAAGTGACGTAAACGTCCGTGACATAATAAGCGTAAGTAACACAGGAGAAAAAGAATTTAAGGACTTCTCCCTTCCGTAGAACGCCGAAATATAAAATTTCTTTGGCCAATCAACGACCTGAGTTTGGGAAAATTTTTGTGTAACTTTGCTCATTTATCAACGCTGAGTTAAGCAGTTCTAATTAGAGAGAGAGAGAGAGAGAGAGAGAGAGAGAGAGAGAGAGAGAGAGACTGGGGTCCCATAAATCCTAACCGTGCACATTTTAAGCCCCATGATATTAGGGTGTTCGTAACACCCTAATTTGTATACGGATTAACATCAAATGAACAGCTTCCATTTGCAGGCACCTGTAGACCAAGCTCTTTCGGTGAAGGTCCAGCGATAACTTCACTGCAAGAGGCTTTAAACGCACCTTTGGCCAGTCTGATGCCATATGGTGCAAAGACACTATAATCTGTTATCTGAAACAGGTTTCTGATTAACATGTTTACATTCATTAGAAGATCAACTAAAATAAGGTCTTCCTATAGCAGTGAATGTGTTTAATGTCTCTAAATATTTGCCTTTAAGATATATAATATGAACAATCCATATTAGCCCATGGTCAAAGATTAATCCTAAGAAGCGGATCTATTGCGCACATGGAATCCTTTGACATTGAGAGTCGAAAGGGCCATTTTCCATTTGATTTCATTAGGCACTTTACAATTTTGACAATTTATACGTGAGCGCTAGCACACGAGTTAACCGAATCAGTCAGTCTAGCAGGCAGACTTCAGCGACCGCGAATGAGGTCAGAGCGTGGGTCAGACCTGAACTACTTCAAACCGCCCTTATTCCATCAGAACGCTAATCATAAAAGCCAGTGATCAACTTAAAATACGTGGATGCCGAGAGGCTCCGATTTCATAACCATAAGAAACAAAAATCACGTAACAAATGACATGAAAAGACTTCAAAAAATCAAGAAGCTCATAAACTGTGCAAAGGTGTCTTAAGGTGTACCCAGGTCATATAAATACATCTATATACTGATATATATATATATATATATATATATATATATATATAATATATATATATATATATATATATATTATCTCAGTGTGTACTACTCGTAAACGGAAGAATGCAAAATAACGGTTAACCTTGCCAATCTAATTATTTAATGTATTGTCACCTCGTTTCCCTTTCATGCGATCGACAAGAGGAGGCAACAGTACCCTTCCGTTGGGCAGGCACAGAGAAGCATGGTAAAGGAGAGAGGTGCAGTTGTGGGATACAAAGATAAAGAATAAGTTTAATTCCTGAAGAAGCGATGGACTCCGTGCACATATAGGAAACGAGGAAAACATAAGAATGTAGGGGATTCTAAAGTTTGGAAGCGTACGGAAACAAAACATCGCCGAACTGGTCAATATTCAAAGATTGCTTAACTCAACAGAGATCGGGTGGCAAGACGGGCTACGGAGTCTTTTGGAAGGACTGACTATCTTATTCGTCGTAGTAGAGGAGCGCTAGAAAAGTTACCTTTAGCAGGCGGTCAGAAGTTGGATGCACCTCTGAGTGGTAGATAGGACGAACTGCTTTTTGATCGTCCTGTTGAGAAGGGAAAGGAAAGCAGCAGCACCAAAGACGTTGTATTATGTTGCAAACAGGGACAAAAGATGCCAATGCAAACTTTTATTCTTACGGATGAAGGGAAAATGTATTATAAAACACAACGTCTACAGTTTTCGAGGCAGAGTTAAGTCATTTGGGCTACATGACTTCTCGAAGATAAGTTTGGAGTAATCTAGATGATAAGAATTAGTAGAAGCGAGACGCCCAATTTCATTTGTGTAAAGTGGAATTGAGCAAAGTGAATGCAAGAGTAATGAAAGGAATCAGGTGAAAACTACCTTGAATGTTATGAATGGATATTATGGGAAAGAGATGTGTGGCTGTGTCATTGGAAGTAGCATAAATGTCCCTGAGATGAAGGCTATACGAAATAGCACTGAACATCACTATGTGGAGCACCGCCAAAAATTGGGAGATGAATATAATGAACAAATTATAATAGGTATAAAAACGTTGCTTGAAAAAATTAAATTAGTTCACAGACAGAAGAACACCAGCAAGAAAATTGGCTCAGTATAGCCGTTATTGGATTGTCAAATGCCTTAGAATATATATATATATATATATATATATATATATATATATATATATATATATAATATATATATATATATATATATATATATATATATATATACACACATATATATATAGATAGATAGATAGATACTACTAGCAAAATTTAACATAAGTCTGGCTACGGAGTGAACCGAGCATCACCCCTAAAAGGTAGGTCCCTTATTGGATATTGCGTAGCTGCATCCATAATGGGGTTCCTGAAGCAGAATTGTTCTTGCACTTCGTGTGCGCAGCTACAGGGAATTGAAGGATTTTTAATGAATATTGTCCATTTTACCTTCTGGGCTTATGAAACATTCATTGAAAATTAACACTAAGTGTTCAATACAAACTAATATGTGGAAAGATGATAATTTCAGAAGAGCATTTTAATCTTATGTAAGTCGGAGAAATTCCTTAAACAATCTTAGTTCCGTTTAATTTAGACCTAGAGAGGATCCCATCAGGAAGAAAAATGACAAAAACTCTCTAACACCTTTCATGGCCAGCTTCAGAAATCAAATGAATACATTTCTATAAAACAGAGAGAGAGAGAGAGAGAGAGAGAGAGAGCGAGAAGAGAAACAGAAGGTTACTGGCAGGATAAAATGTGCTCCGAAGAATTTAATGAAACGGAACAAAATGTTTTTTGGGAGACCGACTTAATTAAGGAGCCGATGCCGTGCACCGAAGTCGTAAAGGCGATGTTGAAATCATTCTAACACCGCAGCAAGTTGCGTGATAGCAATGCAGTGTATCACAACAAGAAATCATTCACGTTTTGCATGTTTTAGCAGCGTGAGGTCTCATTCTTTTGTGATATATTTATGTGCTGTCGTTGAATATATCTTTCTCTTATTATGGTCTTGATTTTTTAACAGATCTATACAGGTGCAATTATTGTAAGTGTGATTACAGTATATTTGTGAATTACAGCATATTTGCATTAACACTACAAATATTAGCAGTCTATTTGGCGATTTGTCATTTGCCTAATGATGATAAAACTGTGCGTGTGAAAGGGTTGGTGACAAACGACATCGAATACCCAAATGTACCCGTTCCCAAGATACATGGCAGGCATATGAAAGTTCATAAAACTTAGCGTCTCATCGCATGAACTACTGTAACTTACTGCTTACAAGAAGCAAGCATGACTTGTCATCTTATGGATTGCCATAGAAAAGTGCGGTTATTATGATGCTGGCTGGCCCTGTGACCTGACGCGTCTAACAAATGGCTGTCGGCAGTCTTTCTAAATACCTTTCGGGAGACCTGCAAGGCTCTGCAATGAAGCGGGAAGGAATGGCGTCACTCAGACTGAAAAGTTTGGGTTTTTGAAAGAGATTGAATTCTGTTGGAGGGGAATTTATTTATTCTTACTTAGTATTCAATTCCGTCTATTTCAGTTGGTCATCCCCCAAGTTCGTTTCTATCACGACTTCTACTTAAATCCTCCTACAAAGTCAACATAAGATTTTTCAAATTCAAAATTTATAATTGTCAAGATACGTGAAAGTGCTTCAGTGTGAAACTGTGAATGCTAACTTAGTATGAAACCAATAAACTTCCTTTGACATTTCCTGAAAATAATGGAAGTTTTATTTTAAAAAAAACATCTTTGTCTGGAAGCAAACATAATGATTTTTGTTAGTTACAAAAATTCTTGAATTTCAAGAGCCTTTTTATTCCAAAGTGTAAATAGCACTGAGAGTAATTACTCTTGCCTTTTTCCGGTGTAATGATATACTATGGTGAAATATGGAGGTCGCTGTATAAGTCCGAAGTAATAAACATTTCTTTTTATCGTCACCGGAATATAAGTTAATTCACAAATTCCTAGCAACCATTTCAACAGAAAGTTTTTTTTTTTTTTTTTTTTTTTTTTAGTGAAATGATTGTGATGTAATCGAGACAGACTACATTTCAAGAGTGTCATAAAATGATGTTTGTATATTTTGCATTGTATTGTTGTTCATTTTGCTGAAATTGGTTGACATATGTTCTTGAAGTCTCCAACTGGGTTGAAATTGGTCAAAATACACTGTGGGAGTGAGGTGTAAGCGAAAGTGCAGGTCAGGGTACAAATGATTTATTAATCCAAAATTCACATAAGTCATAAACCCTTGCAGGCTGCAAAGTAGTCCCGACCTTTGACAGATAGGAAAAAGGTATGAACTCTTACAATTAAACAGATGTAGAACAGATGATACATAGATTGGTATAATATCAGTAAGGTGACAATAACGCTGTCGGAAATATATTCGCCGAAACATCGTCTTGAGATTTTTTGTTCTCTCCAGACTAGTTTTGGCCGCATGGTGCTTTCTCTCAGGTTAGAGTTGATTCATCTGCGGGAAAGCCACGAGGTTGAAAACGTGTGTTTACGGTACTTACACACCCCCCCTCCCCCAAAGGAGAAAGCCTACATCTGTGGGATGGTGTTCAGCACATAGGCTGGTTTCAACCTGGTGACTGAAACCAATGTTGTTCTTCCGTCAACCAGCATCTGGAATGTTTTTGGTCGTCGTTGAAGAATTCTGTGTGGGCCAGAGTATGTTGGGGAGAAGGGGGGATTGTGTGCGTCAGCCTGGATGAAGGAGTAGTTTACATTCATTAAGTCTTTGGGGACAAACACTTTTCTGTTTGGTTGGTACATTGTTCTTGTTGGTGACAGTATTCCTATTGCCTTTCTTGTTTCAGATGTCATTATCGGGCTTTTGTTTTCTGAGAACACATCTGCTGGTATTGTCAACGCTTGGCTGTACAGGACTTCGGCCAGTGATGTACTGAATGCTTCGTGCGGTGTCACTCTTAATCCCAGCAGGGCCAATGGTAATTCTTATCTCCAATTGCCTCCCTGACATCTGGCTTTTAATGATCTGTTCATCCTCTTGATGATTCCGTTTGCTTTGGGGTTGTAGGAGGTGATATGCGTTATTTTGGTTCCCAAACTTTTGGGGAGGCCGTTCCAAAGGAAGGCGGCGAAGTTTGTGCCTCTATTTCTGAGGAATGCTGTGCTTACTGACCCAGTTGGTAAGGGTTTTAATGCAGCTTTCTGCCATCTGTTGACGAATCAGGATTGCTTCTTGCCATCTTGTATTTCTGTCTATTATTGTACAGATACTTGCACCCCTCTGATAGGGGTAGCGGTCCCACTATGGTGATGTGTATGTGGCAAGGTGGCGGGAAGTCAACTTGTATTCCTTTCTGCCTGCTCTCCATGTGCCTCATGATTTTTTACATTTGGCCATGTCTTGGCGTCCTTTCTCATGCCCCACCATATATGCCACTCTGCTATCATTCTGGTAGTCAATCGGCCCAAAGGGTGGGACACATTGTGGGTGAGGCTTGGGATATGGGATCCCAAGCTGGATGGTATTGGTGAAGTTTCTGTATAGGCCGGCGGCCGCCATGGTGTTTGATGATCCCTTCAAGTACTTGATGGTCCAGGAGTACCCTGCGATCGTTAATAGGTGTCATTGTTGTCACACTGACACCTCATCTACTGATTTCGTGAAGGAATGAACCAGGGGTTGTTGGTCTGTCTGGACCACGAATTCTCGTCCCTCGAGCATGCGGCGGAAGTGTCAGACTGCTTTGTAGACTACAAGAAGTTCCTTATCAAATGTCGAGTGTTTCCGCTTTGCTGTTGTTAGCTTCTTGCTGTAGAAAGCTAATGGGTGGCGACAGTCATCAGTCTCCTGCTTGAGTATGGTGCCCATCACAGTATTGCCTGCATTGGTTGTCAACATGAGGGATCTGTTGGGTAAAGGAAATAAATATTAGTGTTGTTGCATTTGTTATTGCTTCTTTTGCTAATTTAAATGCATTGTCTTGTTCATTTCACCAAGTTAAATCTTTTTCCTTTCCTTTCAAACACTGATATATAGGGCTCATGATTTTAGGTATGTAAGGGATGAATCGTTGATAAAAATTATGAGTTCCGAGAATTCTTGCACTGTTTTCACCATTGTTGGTTTGGGGAATTCTACTATTGCTTTTATTTTTTCGTGTAGTGGTTTTATGCAGTCTTGGGATCACTTTATGTCCTAAAAAGTCCACTGTCTTCTTTCCCCACTTGCACCATTAGCCCGTTTTCTTTTAGTTTTTCAGAACTACTCTCACATGTTTAAGATGTTTCAGGTTCGGACTGAATATTAGATTGTCATCCATGTATATTACACATAATGGAAGGTCCCTGAATATCTCGTCCATCAGTCTCTAGAATGTTGCCCCTGAGTTGCAGAGCCAAAGCAGCAGGTGTGATTATTGCTGTTTTTTCAATGTCTTCTTTCGCAACCAGTACTTGAAAGTATGGTGAATATTCTTGCTCTACTCATTTCATTTGCTATGTCTCCTATATTTGGTAGTGGGTATCTTTCTGGCTTTGTCTTGACAATCAACCATCGGTAATCTTCACAGGGGCACCATGTTCCGTCTGCTTTTGGCACCATGTGTAGGGGTGATGCCCAAGGGCTGGAGGCTTTCTGGTATATTATAGCTTCTTCCATTTCTTTGAAGACTTCTTTCATGTAGGTTAACTTCTCTCGAGCCAGCCATCTAAATTTTGAATTGATCGGGGACCATCTGTTTGAATGTGATGTTTGATTCTGTGCTTTGCTGGTTTCATGAGGTCGTGTCTGAGGTCGTCCCTTAAAACATCTTTGTATTAGTACAACAATTCACTCATTTCTGCTGATGGTATATCTAGTGCGACAGGACATATCTTCTGCTTCTTGTCTGCTGCTGTTGTTGCTGTACATTTGCTTGGCTGTTGAGGAGATGAATTCTTTTTGTTTCTTGTGACTAGTTCCTTTCTTGCTACATTCACTAGAAGGTTATGTGTTGTTAGGAATTCTACCCCTAACAATACCATTGTTGTGTCTGTCGTTATGAAGGACCAGACATAGTCTTGTCTGTTGAACTTAACCTTCATCTCCTGCCTTCTGTATATCATTAGTGGTGCGTCACTGTTGGCTATGATCTGCAGTTGGGGGTGGGTTGGGGCTCATCCACTCTCTTGGTCTTTCTGGGATGAACAACTTGCAGGCTCTGGTATTGAAAAAAAAAATTCATGTCAAATATTTTGTCACTTAAGAATAAGCACGGCTCTTGTTGTCTCTCGTACCTGGAAGACAGCGGTGGGCAGGTGCAATTTCTCTCATTAGGCAACCTTCTGCCCCACTGACATTAGTACTGGTGGGTTGCTTGTGTGCCCCTACCGGGTGGTTTTGGAGACTATGCAGCCTTTGTTTCACTTTCTTGCTTTGTTCCAAATCTCCAATGGAAGAAAAAGACTCCTTCTGGGAGGTTCTGTCTCCTCTGCGATTGCTATCCCTTATGTGCTTACCTGAGAAAACACTTCTTGTAAATGGGGGCAGCTGCTTCATATTCATTACTGTCGCCTTCACAGTTGGATGACTGCTCAGAGAGATGTGCTGCTGGTGCTAGCGGCGAGAGGTCTGCTGCTGTGTGTGCAGTATGCACCTAGTCCACAATGACTAAAAATTCTTCTATGGGCTTAATGGAGGCTATTGGCATTGCAGCTATTTTGGGGGGGAGGCAAAGGGGGGGGGGGTTTAATTTGGTGAGAAGTACTTCCCCCACCCGGTCCAAGGATGACTTGGCTTCTCTGTTCTTGTCGGTAGGGTGAAGAGCTGCTTATGCATGTGCGTTGGCTTCTCATCACCTATCAGTGTCCCCACATGGTTCAGGAAGTTCTTTGCCGTCTGGGGTGATGGCATACTGAAGGATGACTCCAGCTGGTCCTTAAGGATGTCATAGGTTACTGGAGCATCTACATCCTTTAGCCATGCTACTATCTGCTCAAACACATCATCCAGCAGGAATTCAAGGATGGCATTTCCTCTAAATGTCGATGAAGTGATCTAATTTGTGCGGAAAATCATCTCCGCCCTAAAATACCATGCTTCTGGGTGGTGGGGCTTAAAGGGCAGCAATAAGATGGGGGCAGCTGTGTGGCAATCACTGATGGTGTGGGGGTCTATTGCATAGTCGGTCATCTCCCGTGTCTGATTAATCCAAAATTCACACATGTCATAAACCCTTGCGGGCAGCAGAGTAGTCCCAGTCTTTGGCAGGTAGGAAAAAGGGATTAACTCTAGGCCTCATAGAGGCTAAAATGCGATTATACAGATGTAGAACATATGAGTATCAAATAGGTATACATAGTTGAACAAACGACGTTTTGATACATAAGTTACCCGCACTTAAACGGTAGTTAGGACTTTTGAATATAGAGAGGAACGAACTTGATTGTGTTGTGGAAAAAGCTTCGGAATGTCAAACTGTGGATCAACTAATAGTTTGGGTGGATGTCTGGCAAATGCCGAAGTAGTAAAACATATCGAATCATGGAGACGTGAGTGTATGTGCGCAAATCTGACCCAGCGGGTGGACCTAGTGACGATTATTGCCTGATCATGACGTAACCAAGGGATGCGAGCAGGAAACATAGTAACGCTAACGTTAGTGCGTTTGTATTTCAGGGCGTGTGCAAAAGAACCTTCTAGAAGGATTTGGTGCATTTGTATGAACGAACTTCAAGACCTGTGAGAAGGAAATATAATGAGATAACCGGTGAGAAACCATTCATTATGCAGCAGACCATTTTAAGTGACTTTTCAGTGAGGGGAGCCATAGGAAGATGCACGGGGAGATCCGCACAAGCTAAAACTGTGGAAAGACTTTTGTTGAACATTAAATATTTTACAGGTGCCCCGAGAAGCCGTAGTGCAGAGAAAAAAAACATTGAGTTCCTAATCAGTTTTTCTCCCATGTTTACAGAAACATTTAATTTTCATTCCCGTTATTTTATGATCATCCATTTTTATTTCTATTTCTGAAGGTTACAATTTCTTTTCATTCAGGTGGATTCAAAGTCGCCATAATGGGAACTCTGACTTTTATTTACCGACATGCTTACATTTCTGAATTTGGGAAAATAGTGATAATAATGTGAATTAATTTATCTTGGTGGGAAATGGCGTGTGGCATTCATTTGAGATGACTTCTTTTTGCAGAAGTGATTGCACTTATGCTTGGGCTTTTTCCAATTCATTTCTTTTTTATTATGTTAGCTTTTTTTCAGGTGGGAGGTGAGGGGGAATAAAGGTCCAATTTTTGTATCTTGAAGTTTGGTCTAGCCCAGATCTTATGGTTTGAGATAGTAGCAGAGGTGTCGGTTGCAGTTTTCTTTCTAAGGTAGATTACCAATCGCCCATTGGGCTCATGTTACCAAGTTTTTTTCATTATTATTATTTAGACAAGGCCAAACTAGGCCTTGTTACACATTGATTGGTACAATAACATCGTCTTGAGATTTTGTTTTCTCTCCTGACCTCGTGTTGGCTGAATGGTGCTTTCTCCAAGGTGAGAGTTGATTATCATCTGCGAGAAAACCACATGTGCTTTTAACAATATGGCATCGTGATTTTGCTTTACCTGAGAGATTGCTGTCGCAACTTTAGTTGTATTCAAGTTGTATACAGCAAGTGCTGGTCTTGGATGAATAACACTGAAACCAATTGGTGAATACAATAACAGGTCAAGTTGTGGTGAAAATGGTTCACATTTTCTAAAGTCTAGCATGCCGGTGGCAGCTGGGTAAATCACATTCTGAAGTCACTTTTAAAGAATGAACGCATTAATGACTGTTGTTTTATCTTTCTGTCGAACCACCTTCTGCTATGGAAAATGGCTAATTTGTCTTATGAATGGGAATTGACAATCATAATAAAGATATCAAAGAAAAGTGACCGGATTTAATATGGTAACTACAGAAGCATTGCATTCAAGTTGGTTATAATGAAAATATTCCGTATGGTCATTCTCAAAAGGCTGAAGAAGAAAATGATACTGAATGTCTAGGGATGAACTGGCCAGTTCTGAAAACAATAGAGCTGCGCAGATTATCAATTCGTGCTAAAACATACAGTGCAGCAATGTACGGATTTTAAAAATCCCCTTTCACTAGCCTTTGTTGTTTACGAGAAAGTATTTGACATCGTCCACACACCAATAATACGGAAGGTCTCGCAACTCTTGTCACAATATGACGAAGAGAAGAGGTTGAAGAGGAGGGTCATTGTGAATTGATTAGACGGAGAGCGCTCTTCTTGTTCTGTCTGTCAAGAATCGAAACAAACCTAGCATGACAGCCAACATGGCCAGACAAGAGCTGTGCTAAGCTCCAGTAATTGTGATGAAGAAAATACTTATCACCCGGATTAGTTGAACAGTCATTGCAGTTTTAACTATAATCTCTCCAAGGCAAGTTTAGTATCAAATGAGCATCTATATTTTACAGAAGATAGATTGAAATATATTTCCTTAAAATAGATCACAGAAATATATGAGAGTAAATAAAAGATACAATGGGAAATGGTAACACATGAATGTAAGTTAGTTACGGACTCCCCATTTACTTAGGCTCTAGAAGAAATAGTAAAAGAAAGAAAAGACCGGTTTGAAGAATATCAGGGAGTTTATAAAAAAAGTGTAGAAGATTTAATTCTAAGCAAAGCTTGAATGTGTCACTGGTAAAAGGTGGAAAAAAGTGAGGTCGTCACATTAGGTAAGGAGCTGATTACTAGTTTTCAGGAACAAGAAAAGATTACGGTGAGATAAAATCCAGCGAAGAGTTTACAGAAAGAAAAGCCTCTGGTAAGAGAGCATTATGTTGTATTCCAGTAAATGTCTCAGAAACTTAAAAAAACGACAACAAAGCTAAGGAAAAAGATCATGAAAACAATAATGGTCACTTAATACTGGATGTTGCATTACTGAATCCATAAGGGTGAGTCGTAAGTAGAGCAGGATGAGTAGCTAAGATTTATAAAAATGAAAATTGCCAACTTTTTTAAAAAAATAATTAATGAAATATTGTTTATTTTCAAGTGATGCTTATGTGATACACATTTGCTTATATTTTCAGAGAACTTTGAAGTTTTATGTATAATTGGCTTTAAAGAGTTTAAATTTCCTTGAAATATTTAAAAATGGCGAGCTTCTCTTAAGACAAAAAAAACACTATAACTTTTATTTTGATCTCTAAGCAGCAAAAGCACTAAAGCAATGAATTTGATTGAGAGGGAGATACACACGCACACACGTTTATTAGGTACATTTGGATGAGAGAGAGAGAGAGAGAGAGAGAAGAGAGAGAGAGAGAGAGAGATACGCACACTCACAGTGTATTTGCATGAGACACGCATTTAATAAGTGTGTTTGCATGAGACACACACACACACACTTAATAAGTGTGTTTGCATGAGAGAGAGAGAGAGAGAGAGGAGAGAGAGAGAGAGACACCCACACACACAATAAGTGTGTTTACATGAGAGAGAGAGACACAATCACTTAATAAGTGTGTTTGCACGAGAGAGAGAGAGAGAGAGAGAGAGAGAGAGAGAGAGAGAGAGAGAGAGAGAGAATTCTTTGAGCAGCAAAAGAAACAGGAGAACGCAGAGGAGGCAAAGTGTGCTTCGAATTTAATGAAACGGAACAAAATGTTTTTAGGAGGTGGGTTTAATTAAGTCATCGGTGCCGTGTCCCCAAGTCATAACAGTGATGCTGAGATCATTCTGACACCGCAGGGGGTTGCATGATGGCTGTGTAGTTGATCATACCAGCAGATTCTTCCCATTTCGCTTGCTTTTGCAGTGTGCGCTCTAATAGTTTTGCGAAACATTTATGGGATTTCGTCGTAGACAGTTTCTAATTTTCTTAGAAAAATGATATGCGCTCTCACCAATAACTGAGAGTTATACTGTTTAGATCACTTAACTGCAACGACAATAACAATGATTATAGTGTAGTAATATTATGCTTCAAATGTTTTGTTTCTACTGCCTTACTGTGACCCAACCTAATACATTTCTAAGCCATGAGTTTTAGTAAGGTGTTGCTAGCTCATGACTATGATCAGTGACCGTAGCGCCCACATGTGTGGGCATACACACGCCTACAAACGTGACCGCCATTATCCTGTAACGAGGAGCCTGTGAAAGAAAACACACGGATAAAAGAAACGCACTTTCTCTCGTACGGCGTTTGTACATATAACTTCATTATTATTATTGTTACATTTCATGTATTATCACCAGCGCATGTATTGCTCTGCCAGCTTTCCAACTATAGTATATGTATGATCTTCAGTCCAATGTCCTGTAACATTGTACATGTATATTTCTCTCTGTGAACAAACACAAATGCTTGGACTTAATCCCTGTTTCTACCTGTCACAGGTCAGAGGCTACATTGCGGCTCACATGAGCCCTTGATCTGTTTGAATGTTTTAGAAATAAACTTATGGGCTGCTCTATGAACAAGAGCCCGTGTTGGCATAAGGTCAGCTAAATCTAAACAAACAACGGAAATAAGTTAGTAAACTGTAGACTCCGAATCTTATTTGCACCTCGCCTCACATTGGTGACTCATTGAGATGCCCAACCAAGCCAGTAGCAACGATCCCAGCCTCGTCATCACGAACCTCACAGCCGCATCAATAATATGCCTACTGCCCTTCACGCCCCACAACCAAGAGGCATGGTTCTTCAGGGCAGAAATGAATTTCTGCACAAAGAAAATCATCTCGGCGACATGTAGAGCAGACACCATCCTCGAATTCCTGCAGGACGACGTCCACGAGCAAATAGCAGGATGGCTCGAAGAACTACAAGCCCCTTTCACCTACGAACTACAAAAGAAGATATTGAAAAGACCGTGACCATCACCCCCTTCGGCACCTTCACATTCAATTATAGCCGTTTCGGCCTCCGCAACTCAGGAACAAAATTCCGAAGACTAATGGACAAATTTATTGGCGACCTCCAATTCTGAGTGGTCTGCGTCGACAACATCATAATATTCAGCCCTAAGCTAAAACAGCATCTCATAGACGTTTAGAAAGTGCTACAGAGACTCAAAGAGAATGGATTCATAGTGCTGGAAGACAAGTATGAATGGGCAAAGAAAACAGTAGAGCTTCTGGGGCACCAAGTGAGCCCAGAAGGTATTAAACCTTACCAGAAAAAGTGAAAGCAATAGCAGCCTTCCCAAAACCTACAACATTGAAATCAGCGCAGGAATTTTCAGGCTTAATAAATTATTATTATCGCTTCATACCTAACATTGCTAAAATAATAAGCCTCATGCATGAGTTTCTTAATGGAAAGGATAAGACACTATCTTGGACAGAAAATCAAGACACAGTAATACTTTCAGTAAGACAAGCAATAACCTCTGGAATCGCACTCATTTTCACTCTGCCTCATTGGTCCCTCATACTGACAACCAACGCAAACAATACGGTGATGGGTGCCGTACTACTAGAGCAGGACACTGATGATGGTTGTTGCCTGTTGGCCTTTTTCAGCAAGAAGCTAATGGCAGCTGGAAAGAAATATGCAACATTTGACAGGGAGCTCCTCGCATTGTACAAAGCAGTCCTCCACGTCCACCGCATGTTCGAGGGAACCGTCAGGGAACGATAGTTCGTACTGCAGATGGACCATCAACCCCTGGTGCCCACCTTCACAAAGTCAGCAGACATTTGGTCAGCAAGACAACAATGGCACCTGTCAGTGAGCTAAACACTCCTGCACCATCAAGTACTAGGAGGGTTCAGCAAACACCATGGCGATCCATCTTGGGACAGACTAGAGGCGTAGAAGGACAATGTGGACCTGCAGCAACTGCGGTGGATCAACACCGCCCTCAGATGGAGCGACCTGTCAATTAACACTGGAAAGATGACCATCACCTGCGAAATGAGTGTGGAATGACTTCATTCCTACTTGAACTTAATCCCCGTTTCTATCTACATTGCAGCTCGCACGAGCCCTTGACCCGTGTGAATATTTTGTAAATAAATGAGTAAACTCCGTAGACTTCCGATTCTTATTCGTACCTCGTCTCACGTGATAATCAACACATTTATGTGAGAGGAGACATCAGATAACGCAAAAAATGACATCCAGCTTTACATATTCTCTACACTGCAAGTGCTCATGGTATGGAATATTAGCATAAATGGAAGGTTCAGACACAAATCGATTTTTCTTCGCTCACGGTAGAAAGATTGCTTTATCAGCGTTACCTAAAAAATTCTTAGGGTTTTCACAATAAAAGCTACTGTAGGATATTACTTGCATCAAGAAAACAGGTATACGAGCATGAAGAATGCTGCTCTCTCTCTCTCTCTCTCTCTCTCTCTCTCTCTCTCTCTCTCTCTCTCTCTCTCTCCTTTTACAGGGGAAATGATGTGCCATACTAAAATTTCTTTGAATTTGATTTATTCGTAACAATCGTACGTGCTTATGTAGACTGGAGTTTGACTATATAAGGGTCAGGCAATCAAAATTGTTGTCAACTCTTGATTAACCCTGGCTATAATGGTAGAATGGAAATATTAATATTAATACATAATCAGTGATAAGATGTAATTTGAGAGTTCTTAGCAACATTCCATAGACTGCCAACAAAGAAAAGAATATTAATCGTGCTAAGCTCGAAACGGATGAACTTACGTTGATATTGCTTTGAAATGTGTCCACGATAGAATTCCTGAGTTTCAATTATTTTCTTTTTATTCCAAAATCCAAAGAATAGAGAGCTTAACGTCTATTGTCTTTGCGCATTGTAATGACTGACCATGACGTCTTTATTTATGCCCCAAATAACAGATATTTTAAACCACGTTTATTTGCTTGCGTTGTTTGTCGCGGCAAACTGCCTGAACCATCCTCTTGTGCATCAAACACTTTATTTTTGGAATCTATATTTATTAGTTTTTGCTTCCACTCTTCAAACGCCTGTCAAAATATATACAGCCGGTGCAAACGCAGGAAATTCACAAAACCGGGTAAAATCATTGAAACACCTGAAAAAGAAAAAAGATCCTTGTTTTCCGTAATATCCGTGGTGAATGTTTGTCTTCCAGGTCAAAACCTTTCAGAAACTCCCAGTGCAAATAAAGAGGTCTTCCTTCACCAAGTTCCACTGCTCCTTCTTCTGCATCTTCCTAAACTATGAACGAATTTGTTCAACAAATAATTCTACTCTTTCCGGGAGTCATGTTTTGCCTTTCACTGCAGGTTTCGGTTTTGCTGATGATCATTAGGATTTCCCAGACCAATCAGTGGTTGGGGAGTGAAGCAGCTTCGAAAATTCCTTCCAAGGTCTTGATTTTATGAGAAAGTTGGTGTAAAAGGTTAGGCCAGTTAAAGTGTCATTATGAAAATGTCAGAAAGCTAGTTTGATATTTACAGCAGAACATTATGATTTAATATCAGTGTCCGATATTCTAGCTTTTACTGAGCAGATGTGCCTTTTATCAAATATATACGTATATATGATTTATATATTCCATATCTAAAAGAACTAACTTCCTGGTTTAGAAACTGGACAAAGGCCACCTCACCCTCTTGTAAAAGTAATGTGGACACTACTGTAGATCAAGGGCAATGAGCTCCCTTTTAACCATTATGAATTTTATATCCTTATAAATCTTTGACAGCTATGATAGAAAAATTTAAAGGGAATTTGACTTTACCAAAAATCCGAAATATAGAATAGCACTAAATTTCTCGAGATAATCTCCAACTAGAGACCAAGGGAAACATTTTCAATTTCCTCATTTATAAACGTCCTGACTTTAGTGGTTGTAATAAGAAATGAGAATAGTTCTCTACAGGGATCCAATATTTGACATTAAAACTTCAGCTAATTTCTCGTTGCAAAATAAAAGTCCTTCGTTACGGAGTTAGTTTAAAGCACTTAGCATTTCAAAGTAGACACATTATGACAAGGGACCCATTTTCTTACTTTACAGGAATAATGCGGTGTTACCAGAGTCTTTGATTACGTGTTTTCTAATCACATTTGAGAAGCGTTTGAACTTCACTATGCGTATCGTTGTATGTTTGCATACATTTCATATGAAAGGATGGGCATACACACATACTTATATATGAATATATATATATATATATATAAATGTAAATATATATATATATATATATATATATATATATGAATATATATATATATACATAATATATATATATACATACATATATATATATATATATATATATATATATTATATATATATAATATATACATTTTATTATTAACTATTATATTAATTATATATATATATTATATTATATATATATTCATATATATATATAAATGTATATATATATATATATATATATATATTATATAGATAATATATATATAATATATATATATAAAACTATGGCTCATTTCTGGGTAGAGTGCACAACATCTGAAGCTTCGCACATCGATCATTATGCGAAAGAATAAAATTCTTATTTGAGTATTGGAGCATATTGTGTTTAACTTTTAAATAGTTACTCGACTGCGTAGTTGTGCCGCGAACCCAGTACTCAACATCCCGTAGACTGTAAAATAAAGAAAGAAAATATAAGTTTTGATGAATGAGAGAATGAACTTTGAATGATATTTGCCTCAAGCGAAGAAAGTTCCATAAAATAAATAAATAACCTGACTGAAAATCAACATAATGAATGATGTCAGACTGTATAATTCATAAATTCCAAATCCTGTTTTTATAGAAAAAAAAGAGAAGCAGAGTAATTACTGTTGCCTTTTTGCGCGTGTAATGATTTACAATGACAGAACGCATAGCTCACTGTATATACCAGAAATAATGGACATTTCTTTTTATCTTCAGTGGAATGTGAGTTAATTTCGCATATTCCCTGCAGCAGTCATTTGACCAGAAAGGGTTTTGAAACCGAAAGGATTGTGATGTAATCGGGAAACAAACTGAAAAAGGAGTATGAATTGAAATTGGTTTATTAACTATCTGCTGCGGCCAAAATATTAGAGTCAGTTGATGGACACCGGGTCCCGAATTGTGTTGCAATGGTAACATCGTAGTATTCAGCTTCGTTAAATTGTAATACATAGTTTTCCTATTTGTAAATATGCAACTCTATAAGTTAATCCTCTCATGAAAAAAAAAGGACCAACGCAAGGTGTCACCTTACTTCTGCGACACTTGTATTATAATTAACCGCAACCACCTTTCAATATCATACATTCAGCTGGTATTAGATATTATGCATTAGTTATCAACTGCAAATAACTGCACTTAATTTGTTGAACATTTTGTTTAAAACTGGAGGATATGACACATGGTTTACAAACTGTTATTAAGCTGCCTAAGGTCAACCACTCAAAGAAAAACTATTCAGATTAAAAGTATAAACCCTGACAGAGCTGACTGATACAATACCGGCCGATGTATCTTAAGACATATATTCAGCAGTCTTTGATATATTTTCTTGCGATGTAAAGTGTGTATCGAAATTTATTCTGGTTGAACTAATGCTGATCAAATCATCCAATAGTCACTGCGGTGGAAACAAAAACCTGATTGTGCAACACACAGTAGAAAGAGAGAAACTTCCAATACTGCAAGTAGGGCAACAAACTGCTGCAGATTTTCTAGTGTCTCCCGGCAATACCTCCCCATTTTAATGAGATTTTTCAGTAATGAACTGATAGTTTTTAATGCCATGAAAGCTTATTCGGTATGGCAGCATCTGCGATTCCATTTCAAGTTTTTGATCTTTATAGAAAGAGGGTGCCATACAATATCAGATGGGAGGTATGAGATGCTAAAAAAAGGAAAACTAGCAGCAAATAAAGGTTTCGATTTCATTTCAACTTACTGTAGTACAGTCTAAAAGAACTTAACCTTTGGTTTCACAACTGCGAAGGAAATCTCTCTTGCGAAAGCCATTCGGACGTAGAGAGGGAAAAAGTACTTTTTGTTTCCCTAAAATGGATGAGGCAGAATTCAGTTGAATAGATGATAAACCTCCTGCTATTATAAACAGACACAATGTAAATTCTGTTTCTGTTACTTACAGAGGAGAGATTTCATTCATTTTCCCCTCTGTAACTCTTTAATATAAACTAGTCACGAATTTCTCGTGGTAATCAACAACCAGAGCATGGCAAAGCATTTTTCTAACTTACCTCTTTTATCAACGGCGAGTTGGCAGTTCTAACTGCATTAAGGAGACCCGCGTCCCATAATTCCTATCTTTACGGCCAGGTAGAACAAAACTATAAAAAAGTTCAGTTAACTTCTCGTCGTAAATGAGAGTTTTTTTTTTTTTCGTAAAAAGGTTGAGTTTTATCTCGAAGTCGACAACAAATTATAACCAAGGTCACAGTTTGTCAACTGATTAATTTGCCTCTGCTGTTCTGTAAGGTTCTGATTACGTAAATCAGCGGACGACAAATTACCAGACTTTTTCTTTCCAAACAGCTTGACATTTTTTTAAAGCGCAGCCCAGTTTGATATATTTAAAAGTAGATTGCACCATTATGGGGGAAAATAAGATTTTTTTGTTTGTTTTGTTTTTGATTCTAGCATAAAATCAAAATCGTTTTCGAGGTAGACATGATTGAGTTTGGCGGGTTACGGTGTTTGCATAATTTCCAACAAGAGCATGTTTGCATTAGAACTTTCCAGCATGGCTGCAAGTCCCATTAAGCAAGATATTCCGCCAGCCATTATGCCCATGACCAGGTCATAAAATAATGATTAAATACTTAAACAAGTAATTGCTCGATAATCTCAGAGCTCATTCTTACAATTTTTATTCAAGGAATACGTATGAATAAGACTTGTATCGAGAAAGGCATAAAAAGGCATTTTATAGTATCTATATAAGTACCGTCTACCGAGGGATTCAAATAATATTAACTACATGAAGCGTTTCCTGTTGAATAGAAAGGTCATTAATATCTCATTTCCGTGCTGATGAAAACGACGTTGGCTCTCTTCCAAGGTGTCAATCTTATATTCTCCATATAGAGTCACATTGAACGAACGATCATCGTCCTGTAAGTGCTATTCTTCAAGTTTATCGTAGCGAGAATACCATACATCACTTTGTTGACGCATAAAAACACAATCATCTCAATCTCTCTCTCTCTCTGTCTATGAAACTATTATATAGTATATAAGAATAATTATAATTATATATCTATATATAATAATATCTATATATATATTATATAGTATATAAATATAGATATATATATATTTATATATATATATAAATATATATATATCTAATATATATATAGATCTATATATTATATATATATAATTATATATCTCTATATATTATATTATATATATATATATATCTATTTATATATATATATATATATATATATATAATATTATATAGATAATATAGTATTATATATATATATTTATAATCTATATATAGATATATATATATATATCCCGATATATATCTAAATATATATATATATTTAGATATATATTCCGTGACCTGGTAGGGGTGTAAGACTACTACCACCGTAGGTCCTGCGTGTCGTAAAAGCCGAATAAAAGGACAGCCGCTGCCCTGCAGTCTAACTTTTTAGTAAAAGGCTAGGCCCACCGACAGTAACTGTGGAAACTGCTGTCTTGCAGGTGGACTTTTTAGTCAAAGCGAGGCCCACCGCCAAAAAACTGTGGTTGATGACAGCTAGGGCATACGGTTGTAACCCTCTTTGCCAAACAATAAACAAAACCGAACCCTTAAAGTAGGGATTACGGTGGGAAAGAATATATATATATATATATATATATATATATATATATATATATATATATATATATATATAATATATATATATATATATATATATATATATATATATATATATATATATATATAGATATATATATATATGAAACATTTTTACTAATTTTCTTGATCCAATGTAACTATTCACGAAATGTTCTAATTAATAGAATTATGTGGTTGTCTGAATACTTCATTCATAAAAATGATGCATTTTGTCTCAGGTTTTTCTTACTCATTAAATGGCAAATAAATTTCATTATCTAATGTTGGTATTTTGACGTCACGGGTAGATGCTTCCTCATTAGAGTTGGAGCACCAATAAAATTCACCTCACTTTCGAGGAAGCGGTTGAATCTGTACAGGTCTGACCTCTCTTTCCTGACTGGTGTACTTCCACGATGCAGTGGAGAAATGACTTAATGGCCCAGCCAGAGTCTATGCAGCTCTACCGATTCTAAAGCCTGATTCTAGAGGGCAATAATCTCTTATTGTGCAGAAGAAATGTGAAATGCCTCTCTTCAACTTTTGAACAGGAAAAGTGCAAGTTTCACTTTAAAAATAGAAATGACCAGCAACCAGTCAGAAAATATGACTGTCGACCAGCAAATGCAACACCGGTAACTGGAAGCTAAAGGCTTTTATGAAAATTTTCACTTATGATTTTCCATTTTCTTTTTGCGGTTCGTAGAATGTTGACACTGAAAATGCTTTAGTGCTAGGCAAAAAAGAGCAAACGTTTATACAACATCTTTCACATTCAATAATATTTACACCAATATATACACCATGAAAATCGTTAGTATTCATTCCATCTGTATTACACAGTTGACCAATTCATATATTTTCGCATTTTACCCATTAAAATTTACCATCTTACTTACTATTATTTTAGGTTCAGAGGTCAGGTTAAACTCATCTTTTGCCATATCCTACCTATTATATTGACCCGTAGATATTAATATTGCATAGAGGAAAATATACGGATACAATGGGATTGGCTCTTGCGAGGAGCCAGCACATTTTACATATATGTATGTGCATGTGTGTGTGATGTGACCGATGCAGTAATCGGTCACTATCACACATACACAAGCACCCACACACACACACACGTATATATATATATATATATATATATATATATATGCGTTCATGTGTATTTGTAATAGTGACACACACACACTGTGCATATGTGTGTGTTGTGTATGTTTGATTGTGACACACATGCACACATATACCTATATTATTAATATATATATATATATATTATATATATATATATATATAGATATATATATATATATATATGTGTGTGTGTGTGTGTGTGTGTGTGTGTGTGTGTGTGTATCCGCGCGCGCGATTTTGAGCGATGTGCTGGAGCCAGTCTCATTTTATCCATATATTTTTCCTCTATGCAATAACATTAATAAATTAATCTACGGGTAATAATCTCCACTTTTAGACTTTCCGTGTTCCAGCAATGGGCCAGCCTCTGTGACCAGTAGCATCTATGCAAGAATCGAAATTGAAGGTAGTTCGTTTGCTTTTTGGGTGTAAAAATGCAACGTTTCTACGGTGGGAATTATCATGTCGACCCTCTCTCATATCACCGCTCTATATTTCTGCAAAATTCACCCTATGGCAACGGATGAACCCCTGTGCAGAAATCTTCGGCATGTGAAAAAAAAAAAACTTTATATGCCGTCATTAATTCCGGTACTTTAATTTCATTGATGCCAGTGGGCTCAAGATCTAGGAAGGGCGGAGGGCAGTTCAAATAGATAAAAACTTCTGCGAGAAGTTATAAACCTTCAAGGAAAATCACAGGTAAATAGAGAAAACAATATCCAACCCCGGATGCTGTTACCGAGTGAAAACTGACACCTGTTGCTAATGGAGTTTCGCCACATCGGGCTGTGGTGGGGCTATTTTGCGCACCTGTATGTGTATGCATAATTATTTCATCGCTTAATGTAAGAAGATGTAGTGGATGTGTGCACCAGCGTTGACACATGATATAGGAAAATCCTTTTAATGTAAAACGTTCGAGCACCGAAATTCTTGGCAATACTCAGGACAGGATTGATGAACAAGGCATCTCAATTTTTTGCACTCGCTGCAGGTAATTCAGGATATAGCTGACAACAGAGAGAGAGAGAGAGAGAGAGAGAGAGAGAGAGAGAGAGAGAGAGAGAGAGAGAGAGATAAAGGAAGTCTCGTAATGGTTAAGTACTCTTGAAAAAAGAGAAAATACAATTCCAGGGTCGCCTAAACCTTGAAAGGCTGTCAAGCTGTTGTGACAACATTCGTTAATTCATTCGGTGATTGTCCTTATGTAATAAAAAAGAAAGAGTCATATTACTGTCAAACACGAGACTCGAAACGAGGCAATTAAAGCTTTGCCATAATAAAAAGGAACTGAACTTTTCTAGTTTTGTTTTACCAGGTCGTCAAGATTAGATTTATTGGCCCCCAGTCTATTTTTTACTTCCTTTTCATTATAACTACTTAGCCCATCATTGATAAATGACTAAAGTTTAGGGAAAAAAGTTTCTCCTACCCCTGGTCGTAGATTACTTTGAGAAATTTGGGTCATTTTATAAAATTCTACGGAAGGCAAAACTCCTTAAACTCTTTCTTGCCTTGATGACAAAGATTTCAATTAAGTTCGCTTATGATGTTATGGGAGTTCATCGTTTCTTAACTGAACTCTGTATCCACCAGTCTAGATAAGAGAAAACAGCTTATTGACAGTTTTGCCCGAATTTCTTTGCCAGGGTCCAGGTTGCCTTCGTTCCTTTGGAAAACAATTATGTCTTTCAGTAGAGATAATGCAAATAGTATATATGTCTGAAAGAATGCTTACTAACACCAAGAACGTTTAGCTACGAAGGCTGATTTCAAATAAATACTACACATTCATTTCATACTATTTTTTCCTTGGTCAAAATCCTCCAAAATCCAGACACGACAATCTTTCGAACAGTCCGGTATTCCCTTTATAATCACGGTCATAAAATGAAAAACTAGAAATCGAATTTTTCGTAACTCCTTTATTCCAGAACTTTGATGGTTTTCAAAAATTACCATCACAACAAAATGATCATCAGCAAAAGGGATACTGGCGGTGAAGGGAAGAGTATTAACCCAGAGCGGTGGAACAAAGACGTTAAGAATCTGCAGACGCTGCAGGACAAGCAACGAAGATCGGAGAAGAAGGATTTTTCTTTGTCCTCGAATTTCTTCCATGTGTTTGACAAGGGAGGTGAGTCATAACAAAAACAAAATAAAATCAAACTTTATCCGGTGTTTTAGTCTCCTATTTATATCGAAGTGCTCTACCTAAGAGGTTTCAACCTACGTGCGAATGACAGATTTTTCGCGCTTTTTGAGAGGCTTCGGAAGAACCTTCATTATGTTTGACAAGGAAAACTTTCCCACAATTAAAACGTAATATTACAATAACCTGCCGATTATTTCAGTACTTTCATTTTCATCGAAGTGTTCTAAGGTGATATAAATCAATCTACGCGAGATTTTCCAGATTTTTGTTAGTTTTTACACTGTTGAAGAATGGTCTTTATCATGCTGGCTGCAATGGAATTCACATGGAAAGACATAAACTTCTAAGACACAAAAGATGGTAGTAAATGAAGCGGTGTAGTGTGATAGAAATCGTTTGTGGCAGAAGAGTATGGTCTGGAATATCGAAGAACCTATAGTTGGTTCACTTAAGGTAGATTCTTGGATGAGCCTTATGCTTACGAAGCGTTTGTTTAAACGGCCGCTGATTGGCTGGTACCAGGGGGTAGGCAGCTCCCAGCCAATCAGCGGCCGCCAAACAAACGTGTCGTAGGCATAGAGCTCACCCAAGAATCTACCTTAAGGTGAACCAGTTATATCAGCACACTGAATGATCGATATGAGAAACGTAAGAACTGGTCGACTGAGGCGTCCTTTTCAGCACGCTACAATTCTGAAGAATAATTAAAAGCTTTGCTGTGATGAACTGTGATCAAATGGTTGTGTTGGATGGCATTTATGAAATGTTACTGAGTAAGTAACAAGAGGTGTAAATTCATTTCTAAGAAATCCCATTGATGTGAAGGCATTTCTATGCGTGCCCTCTGGAGGAGCCAAGAAATCGACACCTTCATATTAATGGAAAATCTTCAGCACGCGGATGCGAGTCAAACTTTTTATGAACCGTTACGCAGTAAGCTCATGACCAATATTCGGCTTTCAGATTAAGTTTTTTATTCAATATTAAAACTGAATTCTGTCATTTTTACAAAGACAATTAAAAAACCAATTACTCGGAACGGAATTAATATAGCTGGGGGACAGATGAAGTAGGCCATAACACTGGAAGGTAATGAATCTCAGTATGCGATTCGTTTTCCGTAGTGGGGATGAAATAGAATGTCACGATCATTTTAGATTCGACACTGATAAACCAGAAACCAAATCATTTGCAAATGTCATGTTACTGATAAGAAGGATGCTGTCAATTAGTTGATTGTCGTCCCAGTGCTTCTCCTGAACTGTAACAACAAAATCACAGAAAACTGTTTACAGTAAGGTGTGTATTTTAATCATAAAGCTAAGGTTTCTCGCAGTGAAAGCGATCACCCAGCATTGCTTGTGGATAACATCAAATCAGTATTATGAAATAAGGAATAGGAAGAAACTCAGAGGTTGATTAGATTTTGTATACTGCAAAGATATCTGGTTATGAACGCCACCACTCCCTAAAATACAATGAATGCCAAGTGGCCCAATTTCACCCTTCTCTGTTTCCTTCGTAAGTAGAAGATGGGGATAAGGTGATTCAAATCTGCCCTTCGTTCGCCGCCGAAAGGATCTTCCTGTTCAAGAGCGTGAAAATGAGGCCCCAGGGTCATCTATCAACAACTCCCGAGTGACAGTAAGGCATTAAAATCTGTAAAGAAAAAACACTGACATCGAAATATAGTTTGTTTGCCATTTCCATCCGACCTGTTATTCTGTATTACCACAAAGACTCTAAGAACACTACACTTATTCTTTCATGCTCACAAATATTTTTAATTAGTTTTGGATGTCAGGAGACCTAAATTTGATTTATATAGGTTTTTTGGCATTATGTCAAGCACTAGGGCAATAAAGGCCATTCAACGCTGAAACGGAAATTGACAGTAAAAGGTTTGAAAGGTGTTACAGGAGGATAACCTCGCAGTTGCACTATGAAACAATTGTTAGGAGAGGGTGGGCAGTAAGATGGAAGAAAGAGTATATGAACGGATGTACAGTAAAAAGGAATGAAAGTAGTTGCAGCTAGCGGCCGAAGGGAATCCGCAAAGAACCTTAAGTAACGCCTACATTGCACCGAATGAGGTGCACTGACGGTACTATCCTCCTACGGAGAGGAGCCCTGATGAAAGAGCGATCAAAGATGTCTTGATCAGATGTTTGTCTCTTGCACAACCGGTGAATGTTAAAGGATTCAAAAGTTTTGATCCGATTTGATTTGGCGCTTAGCAGGACTCGCTACGAGCAGGTTCAGCGACGCTGAAAATATCTATAATGAAAAGACACCTTGACGAGTCTCAGTGCTGATCCCTAGTTCCAAATGGTAAGTTTAACGTCATGAACAATCTTCATTATCTACAACGAAACCACTATCTTATCATGTCTTTGAATTCAAAGGCGAAACACACGGCTTGTTTTTATTCTACTGGAAAGAGGTCCGGCGACTGTTAGAGAATTTATAAATTTATTTTCTAAATTGGATTCTTATCTTTCTGACCTTCTCTTCAGCGTCAAAGGGAGCCCATGGTTGGCAAACACGTGATGACCAAAGTTAAAACACGTGGCAGCATCGCTCCTCCGAGGACACCGACAATGCCACCGGTATTTGAATTGAATTGAGTTGGCAGCCATTGAATTAATACCAATCAAGCTCCAGTCCTTGGAGACCATATGGTGCTATGTTATGCTGATTACGGATACAGTAGGGTCAGAATTATTGGCTGGTAGGCTATATTAGATGAAGAATATCTATTTGCGGAAGGAATCAGATTACACGGTCTATGAAGAAGTGTTCTTTTTCGGTGAGATTATCATGAAATCGAGGTGGACGGGAAAGAAAGGTTAGGCTGGTGTACCGGTATTTGGTACTTCTTGACAGGAACGACTCCAAGAAAATCTGTCATGATTCCATGACGATTAACATTCGGGAAACTGTCACTTTAGGCCAACACTGCAGAGCTACTCTGACACTTCTTTCTAAGAATAATTTTCCTTGGCGAAAGTCACACGAAAACTTCCCGAGTCACTTTTCCCATAAGCAATCTGTGCCGGTTACGTTTTAACTAACTATCCTTTTGACAGTGACCGTAATAAGACTCGTATGTAGGCTACCGAAAACAGTGACGGTAACTAGCGAAATGTCCAGGACTGCGCACTAAACCATGGCAAACTGGCGAATGTTCTTAAAGGACAAACGATATAAAAACAAATTATAAACCCCATTACTGTACAATCTCCTCATTGACAATACCATGATTCATTTAATCTAGCACCTTATGGTGGCAGACTTATTCATATAAATAGGACTTGAAGTAAATGCTACTTGCTATTTAATTTAAAAAATCAACACGTTCTTCTTGTTTCAGAAAGTGCCCTTACATGAACAGGATAATCTTATTAACGTGAAAAAATCTGGAATGACTAAGTCTTTCATTCTACGCAATTGGCTACCAGTGTTATGCCACGTGTCTTCTAACATTCAGACAACGGATCGTGTATTATTATTATTATTATTATTATTTTATTATTATTATTATTATTATTGGTCGTGTCTAGGATTATATGAAATCTTAAAACACTTCGGAAGTTTGAGACACAATCATACACAATCACATAACTCTTCGTCGTGTGCTTTGCTTTCCCAAAATTTTGAGGCCATGAGCACTGGTCATTCGTCTCTTCTCTAAAAAAGGAAAACGAAAAAAAGGAGAAGAGAGCGGAAATAACAAATGTCGTTTCACCGTCGAGGGAGACATTCAAAAAGTGGAAGTCAGGGGAGTAGAGTATTAGCATTCTTGCTGGTCCCCGTCTCTCATCTAACATCGTTTGTCATCATTTGCGAAAACCCTTCCCTTTCCTCCTGTTCCATTTGCTTAATACAAAAACCCCAAGAAAGAAAATGACACAGATACCGCCTCGCACAACGGCGGGATAACTCGAAACTCCCCTTGCTTATTTTTTTGATGGATGATTGGAATTAGAGTCTGCGAGGGCCTCCTTCTTCGTCATTTCGGGAGAAAATGAGAATTTTTCCATTAACTTTCTTTTGATGATCCCAAAGCCTTTTCGAGGAAACAAAAATGCTTTGTCTAATGGCATCACGAATGCGTTACTAATTTAAACTTAAAGGTCATATTAATAGTGTTTACCTGGTAATTCCCACGTTCATAAACGCCTGTCTTTTGCTTTCAGAGTGGTATACAGCCTCACCATTGGCAATCCATTGTTTTCCATCTGAAAAAGTGTCAAATCTCACCGTAATTCGTACTGGTAAATTAAGTTAGCTCATGTTATGCAGAACGTCTGCTGCTTCTTTATGATACAGATCAACCAGGTAAGGTCTCGCGCCTCTCGGGTTACATGTCTGCAATGAACACTTTTCTAGAACTGGTGGATGAAAACTGCACGAGATCAGCTTAAAGTTTCTTCAAATAATAACCATAAATAAACTAATTTTGGGAGATCCATCATTCTAGTTACTATAAAAAATGGATTTTCTCCATTTACTAATATACAATCTCTTTAAAGCGCCGTTATACAAACACGCTGACAGTGTTTGGCAGTTGTTGAAGGACTGAGAGACATAACGTTACAGTGATGTGAAATGGAAATTTGAATAAAGGTCTTGAGTCTTACCGACAGGTTTGTGTGTCCGGGGCTATTTGAGTAGCGGACAGCCGATGGACAGCGAAACGTTAGGTCTCATTTTAATATTAGAGGCCTTTGGAGTGAAAGACGTCAGAAAAACCCTCGCCATCAGTGTGACGTGTGTTCATCAAAGATAAAACCGTCATGAATGACGGTCAGTGAGTGAAAAGACGACATCCGATGGTTTCTCCTTATTTGTTTTTTAAAGTCATCAATCATTTTCGTTTTTCTTTTCAGCAGACTCTACATCATTATTTAAGCTTCAAGCCTTGTTTGTTTCATGGAACTTTTCATAAATGTTACTGTTGCGAAATGAGTGAATTATCGGGCGTGGTCATCGTGGGATATATAAATTTGCCAAATGCTGAAGTATTATGATTTAATTTGGATTTTTTTTCAAGCGAAATCAATTATCATGCAACAGAAATATGTTTTATTATCATTTTGCATAATGTGCACCGACCTGTTTCCAGTTAGAATTTCAGCGCAGAATTACCCTGGTTGGGGGTTGGTTGAGCCGTCTATGCACCTATCATGGAGATGGTTGGGATTACCAAATGCAACTGTGGGGTTATCTCCAGTTCCACTTTCAGATTCTTTTGCTTCATCTTATAATGTTTCGGTTCTCTTTATTTTGCATGCAACCAATCCATGTCCCTTTATCACTATCCTGAGCGCTGAATGGCCGATCACATCAGCTCTTGGCTAGACAGCCTACATTTCATAAAACCGAATCTGATCAGGATATGAAGGTCAACGAGTGTCCTTTAAATATGCTTCACCTTATGAAATATTTTCATATTTCTGATAAGAGTCATCGAATCATATACATTGACCATTCTCATTCCCTTCGCCTGAACGTCTGATGTCGTTAGTCTAGAAGCACCGCTTCCCCTTCATTGTACCTCACTGTGGACGATGCTCTGATACTTCGATATACAGCATCGCTTTGGCCCTCGGCTCCTTTGCTTTCTACTTTGTACTTTTGCTTTTCGTGCTCTCCCTCTGATCTCCTTCTCTAAGCTGTCCAACTGCTTGAACTTTATATTATTCCAATGTTTATGTTTTGAGTTCGCATAAAAAGTAATGTGAATGAACTAAGATCCTTTTCTTACATATAAATCTTGGTATGCTGTTAAAGATACATTTGAAATCTTGAAGCTTTTCAAGTCCTTGTAAATCCTGAAGACTTTCAGTGTATTTGTAACTATATACCAAGATGTACGTACACTTTGTATCATAATGAGGACAGTTGTCCTCGTAAGTCTTCAGAATTTTTAATCAAGGTGCACTTTTAGCAAGAAGATGGTTGTCCTCTTGAACGAACGTGATTGTTCTTCCTAGTCTTTGATAATAGTAACGATAACAAACAAGTAAAAAATGTGCATAAGTTTCTTCGGCGCAATCAGTATATAATGCTGTACGAGCCATGACCCATGAATCTTTCAGCCACGGCCCTGTGATGGCCTGTCCTATATCGTTGCCAAACATACGATTATTGCTAACTTTAACCTTAAATAAATAAAACTACTGAGTGGAGGGTGGATAATCAACATACCAATTTGCAGCCCTCTAGCCTCTTTAGGTTTTAAGACCTGAGAGCGGACAGAAAAAGCAGGCAAATAGTTTTCTTGTACAGAAAAATAAAAATTGCATTTGTTTGACTCTGACCATTTTTATTCGTCTGACTTGAGCTTGATTTCCTAACCTCCAGCAGATCTCAGCCTGGAAGGGATATTCAGACCCTACATTAAGATAGACGAAGGTGCGTGTGTGGCTGACCGTAACCCATTATTTTTCTGTAATAATGATCATATATTGATCACAGGCCTAGATAGGCGCAACATGATATGCTATTGACTCCTGTATTATTACCGATCCGTCTCTGCGTGAAATATACAAAAAGAATGACGAGAATTAAAAACTTTCCTGAATTCAGTTCCAAGGGACGTTAGATTTAGAAGTGAGGACTCTGTGTAGGAAAGAATACTTTGAGATTTGAATGATACATCCACACTATATTTCACGTACACGCAGGGTAATAAGCATATACTTTCGTATTTTTTTGTGTTTGTTTGTTTGTTTCCTTAGCTTCCATGTATTCGTTTATGCAAATGCAAAGAAAATCATTAAGATTCAGGAATACTTAAAAAAAAAGAACATAAAACTTGTCCTCAATATTATAATAAGCAAAAAATGAAAAGAATATTATTTGGAGCCACCGATGCTGCTGTCCCACTCAGAGGATCGAGTTCCTTCTTGTCAAGCCGCGAGATATCCACGGGAGCTAAAACCTCAGTGAGCCTAAGCCTTTCCTCAAAAAATACTTTAAATATATATATCCTGCCTCGATTTTTATATATCTGTCTGACATAAAAGGCTTCTTGGTCCATCCCATTATCTGGAGGAAGTGAGTGACTGGAATGGCAAAGGGGACCAAACATATCGAGCGTAAATATCTCAAAGACAAATTTTACGTAGAATAGAAGTATATACTGTCAGTTTCAAAAAATAAACGTATGTACCTGTCGCATCTTATTCCAGGATGCTACTACGGTAATAAATCGCTTAGGCTGACAAATAGAAATGTAAGCATTAGGTCTAAAACCATTACGGAAAGGCCTAATATTTTCCTCATATTTTTTTTCATTTCCTTTTATATGAAGTGGTCTGCTTTACAATTCCATCATCCTACCGCCGAGAGTCATAAATCTGACTCGGTTTGAAAGTGGAGGAAAGGTATCATTTTAATGCTCCACTGAACAATACCACTCAGCAGACAGCATATCATCTTTACCAACATTACTCAGGGTTGAATGAAAAATATTTTTTTCATATATTTACCTCATTAAAAGGCTTGTCATATAACAACTGTAAAGATTTCCGTAAATTTGACCTTTGACTCTTATATGTCAGACTTGGTAATGGTAAACTTCATTATCAGGAAATTATTTCTATAATTTAGCAATGTTGAAAGGACTATACGACTAAGCGGCAAGACCTCCCTATCTTTCAGGATATGGGGAGGTCGTTTCCATGGCAACAAGCGGTCAACTCTGAGCCAGATTCTTTAAGAAAAAATGATTGACAAAGGAAAGTCACGTCACGAATAACTCTACCGAGTTTGATAACATTTTGTTTATCTGTTCTAGTATTAGCAGGCATCCTTCCAGCTTCGTTGGCAGAGTTGAATAAAACATCAGGAAATATGGATTTAAAGGCTCAAACCTACATGCATAAACTAGGACCACACCAATCTCTATTTTACTCTGTAGGAGTTAAAATTAGAATTGCGGTCTACCGTCCCTCAGATATTCATCACAGATTGGATGAAAACTGTTTATTCATGATGCATTCGTGGGGAGAGGATGCTGCTGGGTGAGATAGATTGGCCGGCTGATACGTAGTTGGTGGACGTCGTGGCTCTCGGGAAATGGATGAATTCTGCAATGAATTGTGATGCGGCACGAGGTAAGAAATACATTGGGAACTGTAATTCGTTCCGGGCGAGTTTCATCGCTATTCCTTTATTCCGAGGATGGCGTTGTTTGAGAGGGTTGTTTTTGCGCCATGTTTCTGCTTGATTCCGCTTTCTTTGATGGTTGATTTCTGAACCTTAATTAATCCCTTGAGGAGTAGTCCACCTCTCCGTTTGGGTGAATGAATGAACCTGATATGAACCTTGTGTAATATATATATATATATATATAATATATATATATATATATATATATATATATATACACACACACACACATATATATATATATATATATATATATATATATATATGTGTGTGTACATATATATAGATTATATATATATATATATATATATATATATAATTTACCTGGGGATCTTCGTAAATCAATAGGTTACACTGAAATCCAAGCAACATTCCTGGGATAACGCAAGATTAATTATTAACCTCTGGCCTTGAGATCAGGCAAAAACATATTAAATCAAATGCGGCTGAAGGCCTGCTTCAAAAGGGGGTGATTAGGTAAAACTCTGGGGTTTTCAGTTAACTAATTATATTTACAAAAGAACTAATATAAGACTGGTTAGCGTAACTGGGACAAAATTACAATAGTCCCTCACTACGCGACGAAGAAGTAGTGTAGTATATTATTGAAGGAAAACAAATAAAAGCCCACTTCAAAGGACGCCGTAAAGTAGTGGGGAAAACCAATATTGCTCACAAGTTGATGCACAGAAACCACAGCTGACTAAATCCTAATCTGTAATCGAATACACCTATGATTACTTCTCTGCAATGAGGCGTCTGATTTAGGAATCGAGTAGTTGCACAGAGGTGCCTGGAAATGAACTCGATTCTGGTAATTCACAATTTAACAATTTAACGATACACTTCACTTAAATACTTTGCAATTTGATGCAGCACAAATAAAAAGGGCAATACAGGCCTCGCTGCACGTATATCGCACAATGAAAAGGAAACAGAAAACAGTAATAGGTTAACAGCAACGTGACTAGCCAACAACCTTAAAACTTGGCCTTTTACCATTCCAAGAAGTTGTTCCTCATTCAGTGGGGCCAGCGTTGGGGCGGATTGGGGTGGGGCGAGGGGGGTGGCAATTTAAATATCACCACAAAAATAGAATAGGCCCCACAGCCACTTGTTTAAATGGGGGCAGTTCCAGAGAGCAAGGGGGAAGGACAGTTATCCTGGACCGGCGTCCGACGAATTCTCCAGATTATGAAGATTCTTGCGTCCAGGTGGTGGTAGTTGGCATGCCGACATCGTGGCTTAAAGTCAAGATGGCAGCACCCACGAGATCGATCCTGTGTCATCCTCCCACCTGACTTGTCTCAGGTGAAGATTTAGCATTTCTCACTGGTTAGCACCTGGAATTATGGTTGTCGGCATTTCGCTATAACAAGAAAAGAGGATTAAAGTAGTTCTCCCAGAGAGAGAGAGAGAGAAATAGTGGTAGCGACGAATCAGTCCTGCCATACTTTAATTAAAAATGAGTGGAATGAATTTCTATTAAAATAAAATTAGTACCTGGAGTTGCGATCTCTATACCAGTGCTATGTACTTCAGTGGTCTTCCACCAGGGCGGCGCTGCAAAGTCTTGCGGTCATTTTTAAAGGTGGTAACCGGCAAATTAAACAAGGGATTATTGCGACTGTGAATTATTTTTATCGTTAATGAAAGAATATGAAGTAATTCTGATATCCTGCTAAGGACATCAGAGTTACTTCATATTCTTGCATTTGTATCTAAGGCTTTGTAGTGACAAGCTTATTCAAAAAGCGTAAAGAGTTCGAGATGCCGAAAGGACATTGTTGCTTTTACTATTACACACATATCTGGAAAAATCGACCGGATCTGGGTCTGGTTAGTCAAGGAATATATATAATTTAGGCCAAAGGCCAAGCACTAGGACCTGTGAGGTCATTCAGCGCTGAAAGGAAAAATGAGAGTAGAAAGGTTTGGAAGGTGTAACAGGAGGAAAACCTCGGAGTTGCACTATGAAACAATTGTCAGAAGAGGGTGGAAAGCAAGAAGGAAGAAAGAGAACATGAACGGAGGTACCGTAAAGGAAATGAAAAGGGGTGCAGCTAGGGGCCGAAGGGACGCCGCAAAGATCCCTAAGTAATACCTACATGTTAGTCAAGGGATTAAAAAAGCTAATGCTTTTAATCCCTTGACCAACCAGTGCCCAGATCCTAAGGTCATTCTCCCCACACGATGATATGAATAGGTCGGAAGGCCAGATTGCAAGTCAGTAGTCGCTTATAATGCCATAAAAGGCGAAACAGCTGGCGCGATAAAAACCAATAAATGGAAGAAGGAATTCTGCGTATTTTCCACCAGAAATTGACGAACGAGAATCGGAAAAAACTCCGACGGTGTGAAGATACCTGCTAGAAACTTATTGATGCCACAAAGCATTTGACTCTTAATAAACCTGTATAAGAGAAAAACTATGCCCTAGAATTATATACATACACACACACACACACATATATATATATATATATATATATATATATATATATATGCATTATAACTGAATCACGAAATATGAATGTAACGAATATATAAATAAAAAAAATGCCAGAAAGGAAAGAGAGACGATGGAGTGGTGCTAGGCCTGTCGACTTACTGTCATATATATATATATATATATATATATATATATATATATATATATATATATGTGTGTGTGTGTGTGTGTGTGTGTGTGTGTGTGTGTGTGTATATGTATGTATATATGTATATATAATTGTGTGTGTGTAAAACTGCCAGTTTGCTCATTATTTACTTGTGATGCTCTTTAGTGATCATAGGAAGTTTATATTCGTTAAGCAATTATTGGTATTTTAATATTATTTTCTCTTATCTTTCGTCTTTCTGCTTTTCATGTGACCATTCTAATTATATGAAAAGTTTTTATGCAATAATTGACCTTTGAATAATAATAATAATAATAATAATAATAATAATAATAATACTTTATTAAAAGTAATGGCTACTTCAGCAGCATTACACTTGTAGAGATTCTTCTCTATTTTCCGAATAGCGGCTTTTTCCGTGCTACTTAGACAGGCTA
This sequence comes from Macrobrachium nipponense, assembly GCF_015104395.2. Classification (NCBI taxonomy): domain Eukaryota; kingdom Metazoa; phylum Arthropoda; class Malacostraca; order Decapoda; family Palaemonidae; genus Macrobrachium; species Macrobrachium nipponense. The sequence goes on from NC_061100.1 coordinate 51,860,802, forward strand.
GTAGAGCGCCTATGGAGGTCATGATCAAATACAGAGCCAAAATTGGTGTATATATTTGAATTTTACAGATAAACTATGATACCATAGTTATCAAAGTCATTAACGATATATATATATATGTCTCTCTCTCTCTCTCTCTCTCTTTCTTGAAGCAAGCGAGCTTTCGTCTGGAGCTGCCAGACATCCTCGGGCTGGGAAGCTGAGGGTGGACTGATCTTGAAGCGGTGTCCGTCCTCGTTTATATTTGGAGTTGACAGCAGGGGGTCCGCCCCATGCTGATCTACTATTGGCTGGTGGCGGTAGGTCTTCGTTTTCATTGGTGGCTTGAACCGGGTCTCAAGCCACTTTCCATTGCGTTGATGGTTGCGATTCTGTAAGACTGCAGCCGCCTAGACCTCCTTAGCGGCGTGGTTACGTCGATGGGCGTTTCGCTATGCTGCGGGACGTCACGGCTAACTTGATTATGATTGGTGGCTGCGGAGTATCTCGTTCGGGGGAGGGGCGTCGTCTTCCGTGGAGTTGTCCGGGTTGCTCGGTGGTGTCATTGTTGGTGGCAGGTCTTCTCATACTCGTAGGGAGGAGAAATTCTTCCTGCGTCGTATTTAGTGTAGGTCTTACTTGCTGGATGAGAAGCGCCTCCAGCAGGCGTAACCGACGGGCATCAGGGGCCTTCCCGATGATCTTCGTGTTTTGGATGATCACATCCCGGGAGATGGCCTCTTGATGTTTGGTGCGTGCGTGATTTTTGATAGCCCCCTCTTGGGCGTGGCACGAGAGTCTCTTCGACAGGCGCATGGTAGTCATACCAACGTAGGCGCCGCTGCAACCGCGGACTGGGCATGTATACTGGTACACCACATGCGTCTGCTTCAGGGGGTCTCGTACCTGTGGAGATCTGCACGAAGAAGGCCCCTTTCTCCACCCACCGAGGACAGATGTACCGCCAAAAGGACGGCGTAGCGATGGGCTCCCCACTGGGGGTACTCTTCGCTAACTTTTACATGGGAACCGTGGAGGAACGAGTCTTCGCTAGGATGCAGCAACCCCGCAGATATGGACGATATATCGACGACATCTTTGTTCAAGTCGACGCCGAGAATGAGGTAGAAGCCCTCCGTCAGGCATTTCAGCAGTGCAGCGTGCTGAATTACACTGTTGAATACAGCACCGACGATCGGCTCCCCTTCCTCGACGTCCTTGTGAGTAAGACGGAAGACGGCCTCCGTACTTCCGTCTACACAAAGAAAACCAACCTAGGACTTTGCCTCAATGGTGACAGCGAGTGCCCCGCCAGATTCAAAAGCACGACCGTCAGGGCCTTCGTCAGGAGAGCCCTCTCCCACTGCTCGACCTGGCAGGACACTCATCAGGAACTCGACCGCGCCTCCCAAGTACTCGTAAATAACGGGTATTCAAATAAATTAATAAGCAGAGAAGTCCGTACAGCCTGGAGAAATGGTACGGTAGTGAGAGCCCGCAACCCCGCCCCCAGGATAATATCAAGCTGTATTATAAAACCTTCATGAGCTCACATTACCGTGACGAAGAGGACTCAGTCAAGAAAATTATTTCTGAAAATGTATCCCCGACCGACGACACCAAAAAATATCGACCTAATTATCTACTACCAGAATCGGAGGACGCGCGACCTGATTATGAAAAATAACCCCTCTCCACAGGTACGAGACCCCCCTGAAGCAGACGCATGTGGCGTACCAGTATACATGCCCAGTCCGCGGTTGCAGCGGCGCCTACGTTGGTATGACTACATGCGCCTGTCGAAGAGACTCTCGTGCACGCCCAAGAGGGGGCTATCAAAAAATCACGCACGCACCAAACATCAAGAGGCCATCTCCCGGGATGTGATCATCCAAAACACGAAGATCATCGGGAAGGCCCCTGATGCCCGTCGGTTCATTCGCCTGCTGGAGGCGCTTCTCATCCAGCAAGTAAGACCTACACTAAATACGACGCAGGAAGAATTTTCTCCTCCCTACGAGTATGAGAAGACCTGCCACCAACAATGACACCACCGAGCACGACAACTCCACGGAAGACGACGCCCCGAACGAGATACTCCCGCAGCCCAATCATAATCAAGTTAGCCGTGACGTCCCGCAGCATAGCGAAACGCCCATCGACGTAACCACGCCGCTAAGGAGGTCTAGGCGGCTGCAAGACTTACAGTATCGCAACCATCAACGCATGGAAAGTGGCTTGAGACCCGGTTCAAGCCACCAATGAAAACGAAGACCTACCGCCACCAGCCAATAGTAGATCAGCATGGGGCGGACCCCCTGCTGTCAACTCCAAATATAAACGAGGACGGACACCGCTTCAAGATCAGTCCACCCTCAGCTTCCCAGCCCGAGGATGTCTGGCAGCTCCAGACGAAAGCTCGCTTGCTTCAAGAAAGAGAGAGAGAGAGAGAGAGACATATATATATATATCGTTAATGACTTTGATAACTATGGTATCATAGTTTATCTGTAAGATTCAAACATATTACACCATTTTGGCTCTGTATTTGATCATGACCTCCATAGGCGCTCTACTAGCCTGTAAGTAGCACGGAAAAAGCCGCTATTCGGAAAATAGAGAAGAATCTCTACAAGTGTAATGCTGCTGAAGTAGCCATTACTTTTAATAAAGTATGCTTGAGAGAGGGTCTGCTTCCTAAGTACAATAATAATAATAATAATAATAATAATAATAATTGTAGTTTTTATGCTTAAAAGAACCATTTTCAGGATAAAAATAATAATAATAAAAGTCGTGGATAATTATGTTTACGAGGAATATTTTCGTTATTGCCTATGATAGCTCTTGCCTGTATAATTTTTCCTATTTTGGCTGCCTGAGAATCTATTTCAGTGTCTGTTAGCTCGTTAACGAGCACAAGAAAAGTGTTAGAGACCGGTTTTTCCGTAATTATGTTCAAAGGATTCTTGTTTTTCTTTCCAAAATTTACCTACTTTCTTAAGAATGTCTTATTCTGCGATTGATTCCATATTATTATATTTCCTTGTGTCTTTTAATTGCACCAGTTACTTATTTCTTCTTCAGTTTTATATTTTTGGTTGAGTGAAAGACTTGAAATGCGGTAGAAGCTGAATGGAGGAATTCTCCTTCCCATATGGGATTCAGCGACTCACTGGCGTGGTCGGTTTGTTTTTGAACTACCACCTCGGTGGCCGCGAGTTCGATTCTCGGGCATTCCACTGAGGCGTCAGATATGTATATTTCTGGTGATAGAAGTTCACTCTCGACGAGGTTCGGAAGTCACGTAAAGCCGTTGGTCCCGTTGCTGAATAGCCACTGGTTCCATGCAACGTAAAAACACCATCAAACAAACAAAAAAACAAACATATGAGATTCAAACTGACGGAGGTCAGAAGACTAATGACAGAGGTATTGTGCTCATTTCTTCACATCACATTCGTACATGAAGCTATAAACCTATCCTTGAATTACTAGCGTGATGTAAAGAGTGTTTTTGCTTGATTGGGTGACATGTGTAATCTACTGATCACATCCACCTTTTCAGTTTATTATAACAAGCAAAATTCGTGACTTTATTTGCAGAATTTAATCGATTACTCTTGAGCATTCCAAGATCAACATTTCAGAGAGGAAGAACCGCATGAAAATGTGTTCAGCATAATAACGGTGTCCCTCTCTCCGACTAACTCCCAGCTGATGAACAATCGGGAATTAATTATCACGTGGCTGCCCTTTGTAGAGGCGCGTGACTAAATCCATATCAAGCCCAGAGCTCTTTAAAATGGTACAGTTTCGATTTAGCTCTTGCTTGATACTCTTTTTACCAGACTTACACTCGCTACTTATACACCTCAGGTAATCGGTAAATGTGTTGAGTGTTAGGGGTATTTAAGAACGTCTGACCAAATAAATGCACATCAAATATGTCTGTAATGTGCAAGTGTGCATTCCACGCATTCGTGTTCATAATATTCAGTTATGCAAGAGGGAGTTTTAAAGTGGCAGCAGTAAGTTACACGTGATCCCTTGTGAATGAATGGACGAATGATGGATCACTGTCGGACACGAGTTAGTGGGTGGGTGACGAGTTACTGAGCGGAGGCCGCCCTCACACATTGGCCTGGGCTGGGGAGGGCGGAGACCTGGCCTCTCACAAACCTTTCCCTACACAAAAACACAGTCATTCATATATAACCCCAGTGCCACCTCCTTTCTTTTAGATCTCTCTCTCTCTCTCTCTCTCTCTCTCTTCCTCCCTTCCCTGCCGCTCCCGTGGTGTTATAAGGAGATTTTTAGAAGCTCCCTCATCAGTTGTTTCCATTTCGGAGGTCGAGTGGCCTTTGGGTATTGTCTCCCTCCGTCTTCATTTCTGCGATTGCATCGAAGAAAAGCAAATTTCTGGCGGATGAAGCGAATGGGCTGATGGATGATTACGGGTGATTAGGGTCATTGGTTGATGGGCGGCCTTGAGATAGGGCACTGGCTAGAAGGACGGGTGGGTGGAGTAGGCGAGCCACACAGACCCTGGTTCTCCCTCCCCACGACCTGTCCCTACCCTGACATTCCGTCTGTCCCCTCTCTGCTATGACGGGTGGCATCAGGAGGAAGGATATGGCAATCATATGTTCATTGTAATGCCGGTTGGTTAGGGGTTGGGTGCCTGGGAGGAGGGGAATGAAGGAGGGAGGGGAGAGCATTGGCTATTCTAGGCCTGGAAGAGGTGTGGGGCCCCCTCTGCGACTCGAAGCAGACGGCGACGCCTGTCTGCCCATAGCCCTACACCAAGGTACAAAAATACCCTCCATTCATAAGACCACAATGGCTGAATGTTCTTTTCCCTAAGCCTATGTGAGTTCTGTCGCCAACATGAGCTTTACGAGACTATACTCCTTCTAACCTACGTCCCTTGAAATTCAATGTTTATGGGAACTTCTTACAAGGAAAAAGTCTACTACCTCCATTTATTTCTTTACACTTATTTCTTGAGGCTATTTAAACCTGAAGGAGTATGCCAATCAGGTAATTATCGTCACGAATCATATCACACTTATTCTAGATTGCGTCAAATTAAGATCTCCGGATTTGATTTGCTTCTTCATATTGTACTCGATGTCATTATCCGTGAATTCGTTTTTATAACAGCAATGCTCAGTTATTACTAGATAAGATGTCTCGTAGCAAGCAAACATAGCTATCAAAGCACTACAGTGAATTAACCAGAACGTTCATAAATATGTGCTGTGCTAATTCAGTGCTATTTACTTGCAATTCGTTTTCCAATTCTCTTTTATCGCAAGTGTTGGTTTAGCAATTTCCACTTCTGCACAAAGCATACACCTTATTACTACACATTCGGGCATACATTCATAAATATGCATACACACATACATACATACACACACACATATGTATACATATATATACGTATATATACATATATATATATATATATATATATACGTATATATATATATCACATATATAGTAAGCCCACACACACACACACACACACACACACACACACACACACACATATATATATATATATATATATTATATATATATATATATATGTGTGTGTGTGTGTGTGTGTGTGTGTGTGTTTGTTTGTGTGTGTGTGTGTGTGTGTGTGTTTGTGTGTGTGGCTTATGTTAGACAGAGTTTAGATTTCCTCGTCATTCGTCCATCCGGGTACTTCCCAAGCACTTCTTGTATACTTGCATTTATTTTACGAAGTCAATTAAGCGTCTAACTGTTCTCGACAGCTAAGCTTTCCTGCAAGACATTAATAAGCCTTTCTTTTTAGGTTTCGCTAGTGCTTTTTTTTTCTGTCTTTTTGAAAAACCATTTGGTCTTTTTCGATCCCGTTTGGAAGAGCGCTCTCATGTTTGTGATGGTCATGCTTTATCTCCTTCCTCAAAAACGCTGAAACGTTGATTCAGAGGCGAATCTGACTATCGACTCCGCCCTCACTCGTGACCTCGACTCCCTTGATACTCAGTGGCTTCTTTGTCGGTTTTCTGCTGGTGCTATTTTGGTTACTGGTCCTTCGTAACTCTTATCAGTCCACCTCTTCACAAAGTTAATCTGCTGCCAAGCTTCGGATCTTCATTCCTGCTTCCATTCTCCCTTGCATAATCTTTTATTCTTCTTCATGTGATAGGTGAATCCCTTTGGCGTTAACGCCCCTTCTTTTGCCTTGCTCTACTTTTCTTTTTATGGATGTTGGGTCGGGAGGGGAAAAGGCTTGTGGTCCTGTTGGGCATGAGTAGGGTTTTGGGTTGGCAGAATGTGCTCTCTCTCTCTCTCTCTCTCTCTCTCTCTCCTCTCTCTCATCTCTCTCTCTCTCTCTCTCTCTCTCTATATATACTATATATATAATATATATATATATATATATATATATATATATATATATATATATTGTAACGATCTCCTATGAGTTAGTCTAGGAGTAGGAGAGGAGTCATTACACAAACACCCATAGTCACTTTATATCAAACCAGAATATTAAGGAACGTAAATTAAATATGAAAGAAATGCTAGATATATATATAATTACACAAATAACACAAGTTACTAATAAATAACAGCAGTACAAATCATACAAATGAAATAAGAAAAACTTACGAATACTTAATAATTGTAAATAATCACTTCACAAACACTCTTCAAGTATGTAAAACAAACTAAATGTAGTTACCACCACAGATCAGCTGGAGAGGGGTTAAAGGTCCCGTAGTCTGAAAGCCAATCCCATATGCTCTTATTAAGCCAAGGAGGTTAACAGAAAACGAGACTCAGCAAGGAGTCTCGAGACTGAAGGGACAGGTGGTAGCATACTTAATGATTATAGAGTACAGAAACAATTATTCCCCAGACATATGATTAATGCAAATCATATTCTACGAAATATAAACATAATCGTAACAATATATATATATATATATATATATATATATATATATATATATACATGTACATATACTTATGTATATATATATATATATATATATATATATATATATATATATATATATATATATATACATGTACATATACTAAATATGTATATATATATATATATATATATATATATATATATGTGTGTGTGTGTGTGTGTGTGTGTGTGTGTGTGTGTGTGTGTGTTTGTGTGTGTATGCATGTGTTTGTGTGTATAGATTCTAAAGGTCATTTTTTTACCGGATATGTGTGTAGTAATTGTAAAAACCACATTGCCTTCTTAATTTCTCCATTTCTTCACAATCTCTGGATGTGTTGTCAACTAAGCAGCCTGAGACCGAAATGGAAGAATAAGAAGAAATTCTAACGACTGCAACGTGGTCAGGTGGGTAACGCACCCCGTTCTGAAACTCCGGATGCAAGTTTGAATCCAGCTACATACGTCGGATGTTCTTCATATTCTTACATTTGGATCTCATGATTTGTAGTGACAAGCGTATTCAAATAGAGTGAAGAAATCGAAACTTGAAGAAGCCAATGTAGATATTATAATTACACAAACGCATTCACGCACACACATATACATATATATAAATATATATAATATTAAAAAATATGTGTATATACACATATATATATATATATATATATATATATATATATATATATATATATATATATATATATATTGTATAGGTTGGCAATGTAGATTCAAGGTGGTGCTATTTCAGACTTTTTTTTTTTTACATACCTGAATCAAGATCCTTAAACTCCACTTTTCTCTGGACCTTGGAGTCTCAAAGCATCAGTCTATTCATCAGGGATTTTATCAACTGAACTGAAGTGAGAAGCCCCATACCATCGCTTCATTGATATGCATCTCAAACAGACTTTGGATTGCTTTTAACCAGTACTTCCTTATATGAATATATGAAAAAATAAACACACATATATATATATATATATATATATATATATATATATATACATATATATATATATATATATATATATATATATATATATATATATTATATATAAATGTCAACCACTACATTAGTTAGCGGTTAGTGAAGCACAGTCACATGGAATACAAAAAAAAAAAAAAAAAAAAAAAAAAAACAGAATTTGGCCCTTTATAACTCTGAAAATATTCAAACGATCAGGATGAAACTTTACCTTTAGAGGTTTCCAACTAAGGTCTCTAATCATGCAGTTTCATCGAAATCCGTAAAGCTGTTCCGGAGACCCAGATATCAATTTGTACTTTTCAGGGGCCGGGGTGAGTGGGTGAGGGACGTAACAAATCTGTGGAGTAAAGTTACAGACGTGATACTTGGATTTTCTGAAAGCTTGTATTCTGGTGGTATGCCTTTCGGTGTTTTTTTATTATTATTTTTTTTTTTAATAATGAAGTTTTAAAGTTAAAGCTAGCCATTCAAATTGCCCACCAAATTTAAAATTTCCTGGTGCTCGGGTACGGACTGCTCACAACATTAGAAGAGACTCCGTTTTCTTAATGTGTGGGAATAGAAAGTGGTGTTAGGAGAAACTGACTGACTTGCTCTCAATTATCTTAATTTAAAATGATCACAAACGTTGTATTAACCTACTCGGATTTGGTTTTCGTGGTCGTTGATCTACACTAAATAAAGAGCCTCGATAGTTAGAATGTTTTCATGCACACACACACACACACACACACACACACACACACACACACACACACACACACACACACACACACATATATATATATATATATATATATATATATATATATATATACGTATATATATATATATATATATATATATATATATATATATATTATATATATATTTGTGTGTGTATAGTAAAATTATGCAGCAAATGAGCTGAACTGGCCATAATCACGGAGAAACCACATAGGTCTAAGGAAACTGTTTGGCGATTTATAACCACCATTCTTTTGTTAATACACTTTTCTCGATCTAGAGCACTGCCATTGCAAAAAAGGACTAGAATCACGGGCAAAAATGTGATGAAACCACAATATGAGTAGTAAAGCCCAGCCACAAAAGACCGAAAGTATAGAAAACGAGCGCCATTATAATGTGCATGATAATGTGAAAATTAGGAAGGAGCGCCTGGCTCCAGTAACACCCACCACTGACCCGGCCTAGATTTTTGTTGAACACAACTCTAGTCTCCGCAACAGCAACAGCAACAGCAGCAATTGGGATAAGTTCACCCGTATTATTCATGAAGACAAAGGGGAAAAAAACGAATAAAAAAGAAAACAATGTTACCCACAAAGAATCGTGGCGTTTCAATGATCGCGCGCTTCTGAGTGCATACGTTTGCCAGTGTCTGTCTCTTCATGTATGGTCAGCGTTGAGCGTATTATAATGGCACTCGTTTTCTATACTGATTGAGAAAACACTCCTACTTCTACTTTCCACCTTCATCATAACCTATCAGGTTGCGGATTAAATCCCTACTCCCTTCCCTTTTCTTTGTGTAGCCTGTCCATATCTGTCTCTTGTGACTGGGCTTTACTGCACCTTTTGTGATTTCATAACTTTTTCTGCCCGTGATGTATGTATGTAATATATATATATATATATATATATATATATATATATATATATTATATACATATGTATATACATATATTTATATATATATATATATATATATATATATATATATATATATATATATATATATATATATATATATACATATATATATGCACCAAACCGATTATTACGGAGACCTAGTCGATAGCCCATTGTTTTTCGTTGGTTCGTATCCTGCCACGGAAGGTAAAAGCTTCATTCATATATATATAATATATATATATATATATATATATATATATATATATATATATATATATATATTAGACCTCGGTGGCTCATCAGTTCTAATCTCATTATGTGCGCGTACAAAGGTTAGTTCTTCAATGAAGTACTGACTTTTCCAGCTTCCTAAAATGTACCTGTACTATCTATGGTCGCAGCCATAGTGAAAAAGAGCATGGGATAAACAACCAATCCCAAAAGAATTGCTGAGATTTGTAAGATCTAAATCTGTATCGTCACCCTCTCCAAGTAAAAAAATTCGTCTTGATAAAAGATAACAGCAGTACACATACACACAGACACACACACACACACACTCATAAATATATATCGAGCTACAATGTCCTTTAATATCTAATTCGCTCTACCTCGGAATTAATATATTTTCATATATGCTTAACCAAAGGGGAATTTTTTCTCGATAATAGACTTGCCTGGACCAGGGCGCGAACCCATGGATCCTTTCAAATCCAGGAACGTCAGTGAAGCTTTACCTACTACACACACACACACACACACACACACACATATATATATATATATATAATTTATAAATTTTACTTTATACATACATACACACACTTAACATAATTTATTAAGTTTTTGTCGACCTTTTTTTATTTATTTTATTTATTTATCTATATATATATATTTTTTTTTTAACATAAGTTTTTGCAAGTTTAGTCCAGTTTCTTTTGCTGTTCTCCCTGAAAGCTGGATATGGGTCTTTTGCCTCCTCTCAAGGGTTGTTATTGCTATAATTGATACTCCGCCCATGAAAGATTGTTGTTGTTTTTCATGCATGATGGTGTGTCGGCTGTTCGTCGTCCGACTTCCTTCATCTTGAAGGATCTGTCGAGGGGCCTTTTGGCAGATGAGGAGAGAATTCTGTGCTCGGCTTCGCTTGAGAAGGACCAGTGTGGGGTCCTGCTATTTCCCAGCAGTCATCGGCAGTTGACCAGAGCGTGACCCTTTCGCTCATTCACTTATCCTGAACTGGAATTTGGGGCTGAGATTTGGAGGCCAGCACTTGGTGCCTCTCTCTCTATAACTGTGATCTTCAGCGTGTGAGGATAGCTTAGCGTATGCTCTTTTGTATGCATCCTCTGGTGAGGTCGTGAGAGACGATCGTCATTTCTACTGCCTCTGCCTAATTGTTTGCGCTGCGTCCTTGGAGTCGTGAGGAGGCCTTTCGGTGATGGAGAAAAGTAAGATCGCCACATCATTCAATTTATTATTATTATTATTTTTATTAGTTGTGTTCTTCGTGGGTTGAAGCTAGGCCGCTCTTTGCAAGGACGACTTTTTGGACGCCATAGTGTGTCGAGATAAGACCGCTTTCAGCTATTGTAGGGATCGACCTTTGGAGGCCATAGTGTTTCCCCATTCCACCGTTATTGAATTGTTTTTGGTGTAAAACAAAAATATGCATTTTGTACAAGTTACTGCTAATACTGCGAAAAGGTTAAGGTTTCCTCCTCCCCTTTTTTTTCTTTTACTATCGTGTTTGAGAAAGATAGTTTTCTACCTTTTATTGTTGCTTTCTTTTTGCCTTAGTGTGATAGTTAGGTAACAGGCGAATGCAGTTGTGTATGGGCTTTGTTGTTAACGTATGCATTGTTTTTCCACCCCATTATTCAGTTTTCAGAGGGGTTTGTAATTATAAGACTAACAAGTTTTATATTAGATTGTTAATTTTTTTTCCAGTGTTTCGTGTATCTTGAAGCGTTGGTTGTCAGCGGTGTTAGCCATTGGAGTTCTTCCTCATCTGCAATAACAGATCGAAAGAACCTTAATTCCTCACAATTTTGGAGTTCATAATAATGTATATAAATCTTACTTCCATGAACGCACAAACACACACCTATACATATATATATATATATATATATATATATATATATATATATATATATTATATATATATATATATATATAATGTGTGTTCATTGAAGAAAAATTTACCTAGGGAGATTTATTTTCAAACTCAAATGCTCTAATTTCATTGCTCTAATATTTTTTAGCATTCTTGTCGACTTTGACTTTTTTTTTTCGTTTTGTCATTCATTCTCTCATAACGCTCCATTCTAAGTCGAAAAGGCTGTGTCGCATTATCTCATCTCATGTCCGCTTCCTCTTTCTTTTCATTGATATCGCCTGTGATCTGCAAATACGTATCTCCCGATGCATTTCCAGCTGACAATAAAATTGATCTTATTAAGTACAGCCTTGACATTGCTCTTTGAAGCTGTTTCGTTCATTACCCAGTCAAGGTCTCATCAAAGTATTCCTTTCATTATGATGCGTAGCACATAGGATCTCTCAGTTACTCTTTGTTTTACTCCCCACGTTCTATGCTGCATCTCTCTCTCTCTCTCTCTCTCTCTCTCTCTCTCTCTCTCTCTCTCTCTCTCTCCATTGACGATAACAATGATAAGAATCATGTCATCATTTTTGTCTCTTGTTTTTCAGCGATTATCTCAATGTTAGTAGGGTCCAGTTTGACATTCAAATCATGACTAATCATTCTGTATGAGGAGAACGTGCCTTATTTACAAGCCATCCATACACGTACACATCCATGCAAACATTCATTCAATTATTACTATTATATAATATAATATAATTAATATATATATATATATATATATATATATATATATAATATAGATAGATGAGAGAGAGAGACGAGAGAGAGAGACGAGAGAGAGAGAGAGAGAGAGAGAGAGAGAGAAGTGATACTTTTTTATAACTATATTTCACATTGGGGTCGCATCCAGGCAAAGAAACCAAGCTGTTATAAGGTTACTTAGCAATTCTCGTCAGACAAGAATGTCTGTAATTAAAAGTAACACTTGGCTAGGTTAAAGACAACAATACAGCGCTAGATAAGAGGTTAATGTAAAGAAATTAATTAAAAAATGAAACAAAATGAAAAGAAGTTGTTCTCGAATATAGTGCGTGACATCGGTGCTCACGGCAAAGACTGAGATGCCGTAGTACTATAAAGACTAGGGCGCCAACTCAGTTTGAGGACGTCTCGTAAGCCATCACCGATCGGAGCGAGGCAACTATATATGGCGCTGCTGGTGACTAGGTAGCCATAAATAGCGTTATAGAAACTCCCGCCACTTAACGAGGAAGCAATGAAAGAAGGAGTTGCCTAATACCCCAGACTACCGAGACCAAAAGCAGCCAACACGGCTAAGGTCTGAACTATTTTAGTCCGTTTCCACAAAACGGATAATTTCACAATACTTTTTTATTCATACTGGGAAAAAGTTTATTTTTACTATTGACAATTACGAAACTTTAACAAAAGAAGAAAGGTTTATATTCACGGCCAATATTAGTCTATTTACTTTTTGAATTCACAATCTCATTACATTTTCCGTAGGAAAAGAAGTGATTGTGCAAGCTGTGTGGTACAATTGGAAGAATACCAAGAAATTCTTGAGAGCGATTCCTGGGAATTCTTTCAGAGATTTTTAGATTAATTTTGTTGATGGGAAAGAAGTGTCATTGAAAGTTGTAGCAAATAGTCCTCTCAGAGAGAAAAGCCTCGAATTATTTAGATATTCTTATATTTTCAGTGTAGTAATTAGCTTGATTTACCGCAAAATGTTACAGAGCTCTTCTTATACCTATTTCAACAGCATATAAAACAGTATGAAAGCATATATGATTAGATGACTTACTGTGCATAATTATCATCACTATTATTCACTAAGTGTATGCATAAATGCGGACCAGTCCTAACTGTTTGAACATCCCAGAAAGCTACAGAACACCATAAGTGCACATAAGACTGAAACGTAAGGTTGCTGTTGTTTATATTTTTCGATCAAAATGTTTCGTATTCGTATTTTTGTTGTCTGAATATCGATACGCAGCAACGTCTAAAACAAGGTAATACTATTTACCTTCCTGGGTAAATGGTGAAAAACAAAGTAATGTCATTTGAAGATCCCCCAGATGGCACTGAAACTGAATCTCTAAGATCAACGGACAACTTTTTCTAAAATTATTTGAACATTCATGCTATAGAATAGTGCAACAACCATCTATGTCCCTTTTACTCTTTCCCTCTGGCTATCAAATGGAGAGATTCAAGATTCTGCTATGCACAAATAATCATTTTTCATTCATATGGTCTCTTTCTGGAGATGGTTCTAACCTGAACGGGTCTGTTCAGTGTGGATATTACCGGTCCATTTTATTGGGGACATAAATCCATATTCTTAACGATATTACCTGCGTTAATGATCTGTTTTGATCCTCAGTTCTTCGTAGTTATATGAGCGGCGCTTAAAAACCCTTTTTTTGTTGTTTGCTTATTGGAATAGAGAATCTGTGATACTGTTTGTCTAAGTCTATAGAATGCTAGACCTTTCTGTTTGTGTTAAGTATATCTTAGTTTTACCAGACCACTGAGCTCTCCTAGGGATGGCTCGAAGGATCAGATATTTTTATGTGGCTAGGATCCAGTTGGTCACCTAGCAACGGGACCTACAGCTTACTGTGGGATCCGAACCACAGTATATCGAGAAATGAATTTTTATCACCAGAAATAAGTTCTGATTCCGCGTTGGCCGAGCCGAGAATCGAAATTCAGACCACCGTATTGGTAGCCGAGCGCGAAAACCTCTCGTCCAACGAGAAACTACGTCACAGGATAAAGACATAGATAATCGATAACAAATAAGAAGAAATACACAAGTTCTTGTTGGAATAAATGAATAAATGAAAGTTTGGCTGGGTGTACTCTCAAGCAGGTAAGTCCAACGCAAGCCTGTTTAAGACCAGGCGGCAGCCCGAAAGTTGGAAACCGTAGTTACATGGGCACCACCCAGTGTAAAGTGACACCTGACAACAAGCCGCTATCACAAGTAAGTACCAGAGTTCTCTTGTCAAACGAGCAAGACAACTGAACAAGAACGGATTTTGAGCGCCTCCGTCGAGCCATAAAGATCTGAGAACTAGGGCAGTAAATTTATGCGCGTAGTAGTATCATTAAAGGGTATGGACTGGTCTCTTCCATTTGTCATCTTCCAGTAATTGGAGCGGTGATATCCGCACTGAGCGGACCCGTGCAGGTTAAAACCAGCCGGAGAAGAAGCCTTCATGAATAAAAAATGAATGTTTACACGAAGCATAATCTTGAATCTTTTCATGAGATAGCCAGAGGGGAAAAGTAAAAGGGAAAATAGAAAGCTGTTTCATCATTTATAGCATGGAAGATTTAAAAGAAGAAAAAAAAGAAGAAAAAAAACGTGAGCTATGGACCGTGGAGATTCCTTTTTCGTGTTCTGCAGAGAATCTCGTAAGTCTCGAGACAGCATTTTCCAGTGTGTGTGTGTGTGTGAGTCTGTGACTTCATATGTCCGTTAAAGGAAAGTACCTCTTAGAGGCTGTGTCATTTTTACGTATTTTACATAGCTCCCTGGTTTTACTGGATGTTATTAGAAAACTTAACAATTTCCCGATCACAGAGACACGCAAACACATGCCCATAGAGAAGCCACGGTTTCTCCTCAGACGCAGATCAAATAGATAAAAAAAAAGTCTAATTAAAAATAAAAGAAAAAGTCACAACTTCTCAAGTAATTATAACGAGACGACAGGCTTGATTAGAAAACACATACGAGTGTGATGTGTTTGTATGTTTGTATGTGGGTTATTGTGTGTATGGTTGAATGTTTGTGTGTGCATGCACAATAATAACGAGAGAAACTGTAAATACATAGAAAAACTATGATAATGTATATGTGTGTGCGTGTTTATGTGTGATTATGTATAGTATATATGGCTTGACGCTCTCGGTCTAGTGATCATGATACTCGCCCCATCAGCAAATGGCTACGAATCGATTTCGAGAAGTGAGTTCCATTAAACACTATTGTGCCTCTGTTAACCTACACAAGAATCTGTGTACCTGGTTATAGTCTACTATGGGGGCTCAATAGGAGGTGGGT
This sequence comes from Macrobrachium nipponense, assembly GCF_015104395.2. Lineage (NCBI taxonomy): Eukaryota > Metazoa > Arthropoda > Malacostraca > Decapoda > Palaemonidae > Macrobrachium > Macrobrachium nipponense. The sequence continues at coordinate 51,876,592 of NC_061100.1, forward strand.
CGAGATTATAGATTAACCGCCTTCTGCATTACTAACAACCAATAGACAATATGATCTAATGCTGTGGCAAAATGGAAAAATAAATGAAACGGTAAAAAGTCAGTGACATCCGAGGAGTGACGCAGAGGGACGAGAACTTCTGAAATACTAAGCAGGGCTCACTGGAGAGACGGCTTTATTAGTATGGCATTATCAAAGGTTCATTAAAGTTGACTGACAAGTTTCTTGTAAGTCGACGCAAGTAGCGACCGAGAATGCGTCCGGAATGATCAATGTCACCTCAAGTAGCAGGAGGGAGGTTTCGGACCAGTCCTGCTTCGGCGACGATTGCCATTCTATGACGGCTGTGTTCGAGAGATCGCATATTCAAGTGGCCTCGCGAGAATTAATCATTTTGTGATTTCCTTTTACGGACTTGGCCAGGTTCTTGTGATGGTTCTTCTTCAGTCTGTTCGTCTTTTGCTCTACTTATCATCACAACACATACTCATGTGCCTGATTGCTCAAATGTATGTGCTTAAGTGAGTAGCCTATGTTAGATATTTAGTGACACCAATAAATGAACACAAACGAATTTTGTTATCCTAACTGACCGTGCTGTGTTCAGCTCATATCTATTGATACGACTATTTATCATTCTTCTGTACACTAGGGTTTTAGTTCATCTTGTTGGTATTCCTCTCGAAAACTAACTGCGCGACCAAAAAGGGCAATAATAGGCATCCGTCACCACATTCGCCTAATGATGGTGGAAACACCCGGCCTCTAAAGAGAAGTAAAATATAACTTTATAAGTGAAGAAACTGACCGGAGAGAACAAACTCAACTTTATTCAACTGTAGAAACTACTTGCTGACTATACGACAACATTTTTCATGGAGATCAGAGCGTGAATCTGAATTATTATCAAATTCATCACAAAAAATAGATGCTTATGGACTTGCAACAGACATTAGGAGGCTTGTGCGAGCAGAAAAGTGTCATGAGCAAGCACGAGACGTGAACCTTCTTTTCGACGAAAAACTACTTCACTTAGTTCAGGACTTAATTACACGGTAAGTATGCTCATATTCATAGCCACAACAGGCAAACACCTTTTGAATAGTTTGCGTATTTTATTTCCCCAAAAATGCTTAGAATTTCTTGAAAACGGGATAGACACAGAATTCCCTAAAATCTCAATGGTGCTTGGTAAATAGATGCCCTGCCTGTTCGTCTATCTGTGTGTCTCTTCTTCTGCAATCTGTTCTGAGAAAACTCATTCTATATTTGAGATCGTTGTGAGAGAAGAGCTCAGAAGGTTAAGGGAATAGAGGTGAGAGAAACAACATATAATGCCTTTTCGCTTGAAAACATAGAAGCGAAGTAATGATATGACAAACTGAAGAAGGAAGTACGAGAGAGAGAGAGAGAGAGAGAGAGAGAGAGAGAGAGAGAGAGAGAGAGAGAGAGAGGACGATCCTCTCCAGAGAATGGGTGCAGACGTGCAATATAAAGTTTCTGATTTACTTGAAAATATTTTGATCAAGTCCATAAGTTAAGAAGATCTAAAAAAAAAAAAAGAAGCTAAGAAATGTCCATAAAAACATATTTTAGGCTTTTTTTTATTAAATAAGGCTACGTTAATCTGGACAGTCATGCAAGACTTAGTGTCTTCCCAGTGAAATAATAGACAAGACTGATTCATCATAATCACTGCTTGAAAGGGACAAAAAGCAAGTTCATAAAAAGTCTGTCCTTGACAAGTCTAACTCCAAGGTCTATAGGCAATATTTCCTGCGACTTATATCACGCTGACAGCATTTAAAGTTGTGTGGTGTGTGTGTGTGTGTGTGTGTGTTTTCTTTTTTTTTTTGGGGGGGGGGGGTTGCATGTTGCATGTCATAAAGGTATACAATTCATGAAATTCTCTGAAAGCCAGACAGGAAGAAATTATCCAATTGTACAAGTGTTTAACTTTGTAGGTCAGAGGTGATGTTCAAATTGGTTGTGATAACTGCAATCGAGTTCAAACGAGCCCGAGGCTTATGTCAAAGGAAGGTGATTACCGAAATAAAGAGTATAACTGTCTCAAGCAAATATACCAGGTGTAAAACTGTTAAAATAAAGACCAATATGGGGCATTTTGAGAAGAAAAAGAATGGGGAAGAAGGGCATTATTTGTGTCACGTTTACTTTATTCATTTTTCGTTAAGATTATAAAACAGATGCTCCCGAAATTTCAAGAATTGCTTTTTAATATTAAGAGGCATAGTGTCCCCAAGCCTGCGTACGTGTGGCCAAGGATGATTTAAGGTTGCCTTACCCAATTTGGATTGACTGAAAAGACAGCTTCTACCAGTTACATCCATGTAAAAGATGACAGCTTTGTGCAAACTATAACCTACTTAGTCGACGTGAAAATGGTTTCAAATCAGGAAAAATAGGCGCAACAAGCCACAAAGGCGCAAGAGCAGCTTAATCTAACAAAATAAGACTGAATCTAAGTTCATTAACTGACTAACAAGATCTAACTAAATTGACGAAGACAGTAATCTTCCGGGAATATAATGTATGGGAATATAACTGAATATAATTAAACTGAATATAATTTTACTAAACTGTATAAATCTAACAAAATACAATGAAATTAAATCAGTCTGCTTTCGGGAATTAGCGTAGTCAGTAAGTACAAAAAAATTTACAGTTTTTAGGTGCATGCGAGGTACTTATACACGTCACTGGATATATTCTCAAAATCTCACTGCTTGAAATTTAGTACAAGTTGTGCAGCGCTTTATGTATCTAGAGAAAGGGGATTGTTTTAGTGGTGCATACTTGAAATGACTAGTTTTTCCATTGCTGGAATAGTTATGGACATTTTGTGCTGACGAAGCTTGCGCTGCTATTTCATACCTTTCTGGCATAGTCCATGAAAATGTAACCTCGCGTGGATCTGATCTTGTTTGTCCTCCACCGCCTAACAGCAGGGCAGACATAACACAGCCACTCACTCCCTGCAAACCAGTTTGTCCGCTCCGGGAGGGGCGTAGCAGGTAGGGGAACGGGAGGTTAGGGGAGACATTCACCCTCCTCCTGCAAACCTGTTTGTCCTTCCCGGGTGGTGGTGGGTGGGGAGGGGAGCGGGAGGGCAGGGGAGACAATAGCTCCGGGTTCAAGCAACAAGCTGGTAGTAATTATAATAATAATAACAATACTTTACAGAGTTGCCATGTTGCTAACAAGCGTACGCTTTATTTTATGAAAAATAAAACTTCTATATTTTCATCTTAAAACGGTAAAGGTAGGAAACCAGAATCCCTGTTACGCTTCTAGATCGGGGTAAATTAAGTGGGTTTTCTTTTGTCCCTGTGTGTGCGTGAAAAGGGTATGTCACTTTGTATATTCTTGATGCCCGTTCTGAACCGCCATTGCCGCGTTTTGATCAATTTTCTTGTGAGTTTCTGTGACAAAAAGCCGGATCCTGTTGTCGTTAATGAGGTTTCATTTCATAGATATTTAACTTCATCGCTAACACGGTGAGAATGAAGGCGGCACAGTGGGAAGAAGGGCGTTGCAACCTTCTTTGTCACCGTCCTTCTTTCTTATTTTACTTAACCCTCCATAGACAGACAAATTTATCTTTTTTTATCTTGCGTAACAGGCCCGCTTGCTCAGGTCACAAGATATATATAATACGCCGTTACATGGCGGTGTGGGGGGGCGGGGGGTTGGGGGGGAGAGGTTGGTCTCGCCGCAAAAGAATTGTGCAAAGTGAACACTTTCAATGGCGGAGTAGTCAGTTAGTCACTTTGGCGATAAAGTCCATCGCAGAAATTTGCTGTTATGGACCTGACACACCAACGGGACTTTGAAGAGAAATGAACGTTTTCATTGGAATTGCGTTTTGTTTTATATATTTTTTATCGACAGCTATATTCCCAATAGATTACATGCAGTTAAATGAACACTGCAAACCATTTTGCACAAGTGTTGAAGGCTTCTCTTTTCCAATGTGTATTCCCATATTATGAAATATCATGCGAATGTGCCTATGATGAACATCCACTTTTTTTTTATTCGTTTGTATAATGCCATTTCTGTGTTAGTATTATTATTATTTTATTATTATTATTATTATTATTATTATTGAGGCTTATGAATGTACGAATATCTAAGTTCACCTTAAATAATTTCCTTACGTTCTTTTTCCAATTCAACATCGTTGATATAGTAAAACCACCTCTTGAAGATAATGTTTGCTAGATGAAAGCGTTTCTAAAAATAACATCTATAGAAATAAATAAGAACGTTTTTTGACAAGTAAAACTTCAAGTGACGCCTTTCCCTCAATGAACTCAAACTGAAAGCTATTGTTTTCAATAATTCTATCGTTTACAGAACGCATCCAACGCGTAATATATCAACAGTGATTTATTTCAACCACTCGCTTAGGATTTAGGTTTGGAAATAAGATCTGCTTTTCAAGGCTAGTCATTCATAAAATGTTGTTTCATTGCGTCCGTCTAATTAACAGAATTCGTCAGAAATGAGCGATACTGTCCCGTCTTCCAGTTTCTTCTTTTGAAATGTAAACAAAGCCACGGAATTTCTTTGTATGCAACGTTTGCCGTTTGAACTAAAAGACAAAAGCTTTTGGAATTATGTTGTTCAACTTTGCTGATCTTCGTCGAGAGGAAACACCTGATGCACATCTTGTTCTCTGGATGGTTCCAAACAATATTTTCTTTTCAAACACACGAAATGATAATATGATGATTGGCTCAGTTTACGTGTCCAACCTCGCGGATGAAATCTTTGTTTCTGCTGAGTATTCGATGAATGCGCTGTAATATCATTATTGGAAGGCTTGAGGAAGAGAGAAATAGACATACAGACATAAATTGATCGCTTCAATGTGTTTGTGTGTGCGTGTGTGTGTGTGTGTGTGAGAGAGAGAGAGAGAGAGAGAGAGAGAGAGAGAGAGAGAGAGAGAGAGAGAATTGGTTGTAATGTTCTTGCACACTGGAACGTCTGACAGATGAAGAAAATTAGAAAGAAAAGCGGAACCGTAATATCTGTGTCTATCAAAACGATACAGTAAAAGTAATTTAGAGTGAGAGAGAGAGAGAGAGAGAGAGAGAGAGAGAGAGAGAGAGAGAGAGAGAGAGTGAGAGCTTTATTTCAGCCTTATCAAAATGACTTCCATATCTTCAAACCTAGTACATCTTTGTTTGTTGCTTTGCTTATTTTCGCGGGAACTGATATCACCGAAGTGTGATAAGGAAGAAGATGAACACCGGACACGATTCCTCGTTAATAATTGAGTTTAATTGTGCGTGTCATGGCGTGCGCTCATACTGATGTCTGTTCCAAGTACAGCTATTAAGGAAATAAACCAGGTGCATGATGGGAAGGCTGTTAGTGGTCACGATTCTAATTCTGATATTCATTAGAGCTAATGTCTGTTAAAAGATGAGGTTGGCCCTGACCTTGTGTCGAGTTGTAGTGTTACTTATAGTTTCCTGTTTTTAATGTATTATTATTATTATTATTATTATTATTATTATTATTATTATTATTATTATTATTATTATTATTATTATTATTATTATTTTGCCACATTTATGAAGTGTTTTGAAAAGTACATAGAAATTCTCCTGTTGTTTTCCACTTGACACTTACTTACTCTCGCCAAGAAATTTATGACTTTGGACTTAAGCGTACAGAATTCCCCGCATTATTTCTCGTAACTTTCAGGTATGATATGGGGCTCCAGGTCTTATTTCAAACCGAAGAAATCCCTTGAAGAAATCCCATGAGATCAGCTTGGATTTTAAAATTCTTTCCTTAGATATGCTGTCACGGATAATTTAATGTTACGGCTGTCTTTAAGAACATTGGTGCCTTCAAATCACAACTTGCGGAAGGCGCGGGGAAAATGGGACTACCGTCAACGCCATCGCGGTTATCCAACGGGATTCAACATTAAATTTATGTACGGACGTCAAATCCAATCATGTTCATATATAAATAGCCTTTCCCTTGAAAATCAGTGACGGGATCGCCTGAATATTTTTCAAACTTGAGGCAAATTTTCTTTTGTGGGGGATTCACCATTGGTGATAACTTTGGTCATGTGAGCGCCGTCGCCATTCTCTGACAATATGCAAGGGTTTAAAATGGAAAGGACATGGGTCACTGTTAACATCCTCTCTCTCTCTCTCTCTCTCTCTCTCTCTCTCTCAAGCGTTACAGTGATTTATACATTATAGCTACTCTCTCTCTCTCTCTCTCTCTCTCTCAAGCGTTACAGTAATTTATAATTTACAGCTACTCTCTCTTCTCTCTCTCTCTCTCTCTCTCTCTCTCTCTCTCTACTCGTTTAATAGGGAAATGTCTGATAATTCAGATGATATTGCTCACAAACCGTCGATTCAATATTGATTCTTACCATTTCGAAACGAAAAGATTCGGCTCTTTTGAATAAAGAATCTCAATCTTCTTTTTCTTTCGGGAAAAACTCTCAAAGCAGCCCTAAAAGATGTCTAGATTTATTCGTGACAAGTCTCATACAGGCCGGAGATTTATAGTGCAAGAAGTAAAAAAAAAAAAAAAAAAATAACGTAAACTTCGGAAACGGACCAAGTAAAATGTCTACTTTTTGCTGCTGATGTTTCCTTCTTTCTAATTCCTTTTTCTGATTCTCCTTGTCTTCTTCTTCTTCTTCTTCTTCTTCTTTAACAGATGATAATCTGGGGTCAGGTCTGGCTGCAGGAGCTTTAACGTTATCCGCTTTATCTTATCACATTTAGCATTTGCATTATCCACCAACACTAAATAGTCTCGCCAGATTTCTCCCGCTATCGCCGGCGATTCACTGTTATCATCTTTGCAGTGCGCTTCTTCCATTGTTCTCTGACGCATTTCCTGACCCTGACATTGCCCGACCGCTCCGAAGAATAAAGATTCCTTTCTCTCTCTCTCTCTCTTGCTTCCTCTCTTTCTTTCTCCCTTTCTTTTTTCGTAGCAGAAGAAATGGAATGATTCGGTCGTGTTTTAGAACGATTTGCTGCGCTCCTTTCTTCGTGCAGTTGTTAAAAGGGATGGTAGTAGTGTCAGTCGCGGTAGAAGTCGCCTTTGCAGTAGTCGTGATTGTAAGCGTGATCTGTCATCATTATTTTGGGTATGACTATTGTTTTATTGATGACAATGACGTTGATGGCAAATGTCTAGGTTGCTGTGTTGATGTAACCGTTTTGTGTCACTACCTCTGAAATATCACCTCGAGTAAGACACTTACATGAAGGAGTAATTGCAAAAACTGACCAATTTTGTAGCGAGGCAAAAATAACACTGACCAATTTTGTAGCGAGGCAAAAATAACACTGCGTGTTCTCATTAGGAAAAATAAGATTTTCCTTTATAAGAAATGACATCAGCTAGCATTTCCTTTCAGGAAAGCTCTAACATCTGGACATTTCTATTCTGGAGAAATGATTTCAACCGCCCTTTCCTGTTCGGGAGAAATAGTAGCGTCTCGAAATTATGACATCTGACATTCAGGATAAAAAAAAAAAAAAAAAAAAAAAAAAAAAAAACTGTGACAACTGACAGTTTCCACTGTTAATAAATCACAGCTGCATCCTTCCAACGGAGAGAAATTGCACGTTTCTATAAAGGAGAAATATCAACTGAAATTTCATTAGAAAGACTAATAACTGCATGCTTTCAGTGGGAAGAAATAACACCTGTATTTTCATTGGGAAAAAATTGAAATAACTGAGCACTTTCAGTAGGAAAAAAATAACAATTATGTTTTCATTAAGAAGAAATAACTACCGGACATTTTCAGTAAGAAGAAATATCAACTCAGTATTTTCATTAGAGAAAAATAACAACTGTATACTTGAATTAGGGAGTTAAAAATAATGTATACTTTCAGTAAAAAGAAATAACGACAGAGTATTTTCAGTGGAAATAAATAAATACTGTGTGTTTTCATTAGGAAGAAATTGCAACAACTGTGGGTTTTCCTTAGAAAGAAATTGCAACTGCTGTGTATTTTCATTTGGAATAAATTGTAACAACTGTGCATTTTCGTTTGGAAAAAATTGTCTCAACTGTGTATTTTCATTTGGTATAAATCGTAAAAGTCTGTGCATTTTCATTTGGAATAAATTGTAACAACTATGCATTTTAATTCTGAATAAATTATAACAATTGTGTATTTATATTTTCAATGGATTGTAATAACTATGCATTTTTATTTGAAATAAATTGTAACAACTGTGTATTTTCATTTGGAATACTCATAACAACTGTGTATTTTCATTGGGTATAAATCGTAACTTCTGTGCGTTTCCGTTTGGAATAAATTGTAACAACTGTGTATTTTCATTTTGAATAAACTGTAACAACTGTGTGTTTTCATTTGGAAGAAATTGTAACAACTGTGTATTTTCATTAGGAAGAAATTGTAACAACTGTGTATTTTCATTTGGAAGAAATTGTAACAACTGTGTATTTTCATTCTGAATAAATTATAACAACTGTGTATTTACATTTTCAACTAATTGTAACATCTGTGTATTTTTATTTGGAAGAAATTTTAACAACTGTGTTTTTACATTTGGAAGAAATTATAACAACTGTATTTTCATTCGGAATAAATTGTAACAACTGTGTATTGTCTTTTGGAATTAATTGTAACAACTGTGTATTTTCATTTGGAAGAAATTGTAACAACTGTGTATTTTCATTAGGAAGAAATTGTAACAACTGTGTATTTTCATTTGGAAGAAATTGTAATAACTGTTCACTTTCACTAGGAAGATATTGTAACAACTAGGCATCTCAAGTATGGAAAAGTTGCAACATAAGTGAGACATTGCATGTTTTTCGGCGTTAGTGCAAAGCCTCCAATATTAACGACTACAGTGCCTCAAATAAGCTGGCACTTGCACTCTTTCCATATAGCAGCCTTCAGAGCGGGGAGTTGTGCAAGGATCGTTCTTCAAAGCACAATCCTTCGTGGGACTTCGCTGATTGTTTCGGCAAATTTCTTTCGCTTATCCATTTGTTTATTCGTCAGTTTCGTACATTTATTTGGGAATAGTTAGACTACTTCCAGTTCGGGTTTTGTTGCGAGATATACCTGAAGTAACCTGATAAGCTTCCACGGAATGCAGTGCTTATAAACAACATAAGAAAAGATAAATAAAACCGGGTGCAAGTGGATATAGATGGCATCAAAATAACAATAGTTCAGTAGTTAACTAATCAAGTGAATAAATAAATAAAAGTGAACTTGAATGGTTCCCCTTAGACAGACATGGCATTGGGCAGGGTGTGACAATATTGGTTATATGGTCGCACTTCGACTTTGTTTTGTTTCACTAATGGGACAACGGGGAGTAGATAGTGAGTGCTCTCATCTAGCCAGACTATCAGCATCCCTCCGGGATTTGCTGAGCAAGCATTATATTATTCTAATCAATTAACGGCATCAAAGTCTGTTTTATCATTAAAATGTAAACAATAGTTGCTAATCAGTAAGTATCTTTATTATTATTCCAAATGAACCAACACTGAATGGCAATGGGTTACCAAGCAAGCTTACTGAGATGAGATGACGCGTATCTGAAACGAGAGAAAACGGAGAGAAGGAAGGAACGGATTCATTTATCAGATGATGCAAAGGAATGATTATAAACTCAGAGATGAACGACGAATGGCGCGATGAGATCAAAGGAACATAAAAACGCCAGATGTATTCCACGGACGCCTCAGAATCTGTCAGTTAATTATCTTTCTTCGACGGCAACATCTGACCTTTTTATCTCTCGATTTGATTTCTTTTTTTAATTTTCCGCTTAATAATTTCGACTTTTTCCTCCCTCCCCTGATCTGCGCTAAGGAAAAGAAGTCAAAGAATATATGAATGTATTTAATTATTGTTTCCGTCAGAATGAATTAATAGGAGATTTTTGAGAAAGGAGATCGGAGCATGTTTTCAGCGAACCGAAAAAAGTGACGGCGCAGCTTAAACGCCATTTGCATAAATCATTCGGGAGAACAGTTTCATTCGATCAAAATAGTCACTGGCAATCTCGCCGGCTTTGCTTGCTTCCTCCTGCCTGCAGGAGCACTTGCCCTCCCTAGGACATGCACGTATAGGTATAATATATATATATATATATATATAATATAGATAATATATATATATATATATATATACATATTATATATATATATATAGATATATATATATATATATTTTATATATATATATACTCATGCAATACTAACAAATACGCACACATAGTGTGTGCGCTTATACACACACACACACACACACACACACACACACATATATATATATATATATATATATATATATATATACTATATATATACATAGATATATATATATATACATACATATAGGACACACACACACACATATATATATGTATATATATACTACATATATATATATATATATATATATATGTGTGTTGTGTGTGTGTGTGTGTGCGCGCACACACATATGTGTGCGTATTTGTTAGTATTACACGAATAAAGTTTTCGAAGGTTACTAAACAGGTGGGTCATCCTCCTACAGCATTAAAAGGTGAATATGTCGGTGATCATAGTTTCTTTTTTTTTTCCTTCTAAGCCATCCTTGTAAATGAAACGAGTTTATGTGGTAAAAAGAAAGAGCATATGTATAAAGATACATACTATGTGTGCGCATACGTATTTTTGTACAATTAAGCTATTTCCCTTAATATGGAGTGGCTTCTATGAAACTGGATTTTTATAAGTAAATACATGGAACGTTCCTGCGAAACTCACGCCTCAGCTATTTGGTGACTTTCACATCACATTCCCAACTCTCTTTCTCCCTTTCTTTCTTTGATATTCAGCTGGAACCCTTATGGACAGAGTCAACAGACTTGGTACTATATAAACCCACGAGGATCCAAAGGGAAATCGGCCTGCGAGGGAAGACAAGTTAAAGGAAAGGGTGATTAATAAATGGACGCGGAGAATCGCAAATAAAACCTACACGCCTGAATTCAGGAGGTTTTAGCAGAACGCAGGAATGAATTTACCTCTCGCTCATATAATTTGAGATCAGAAGACTCCACAACGGCGCTATGCAAACTATTCCACATTTTATTTGTCTCTAAGATAAGACGCCTAGCAAACTGAATTGTATGAAACCTGATGCTAGAAAACGAGACACAATTTGCAGCAACAGCCTGTCTAGTTTTGCAAGCGAAAACAGCCAGGTCAGGTAGAGATGAGTGCAGAGGGATGAAAATCTTGTTTTGGATAGATTTCTCTGCTATCAATGGGACATTTTCTCCCTCAACGGATCCAGAACCTTTCAGCAGGTGCTCCCATGCTTTGGGCTATATTGTAACTGAAAGCCAAACCATTACCTTCTCTTTGGGTAAAGAATTCCTACGGCTTACCATCAACGAGGTTAAGCGCTCAGGAATATAATATATATATATATATATATATATATATATATATATATATTATATATATATGTATATGTGTATATTTATATATATATATATAAAGTAATATATATATATATATATATATATATATATTGTGACAAAGTGCCAAGTATCTGGTTACTACACTTACCAATCATTAATTGTTACCGCACAACAGCCAGACACCTGAACCTTCATCACAGGTAATAAACGACTGAATACTCTGAAAGCAACAGTGATCCCTTAAACAACTTACCAGTATTGCAGAAAATCAGGCTAAGTTCATCAAACAGGTGTGAGGTAATCTTACGTGTAATCAAATTAATTAAAGGGCATCACTCCATCAACAACTTTAAAAGTCTAAGTATTTCCATGATTTCAGAAGTCTAAGTACTTCCCTGGTTCTAACTCACTTCTAGTAAATTGAAGGAAAACAGCTCAATTACCACCTTATGTTTCTACCTAAGTATAATCATATACATACTGGTGAAAAAGAAAACACTTATAAAAATTTTAAAAACAAAAATTTATTATCAAACTCAAAATTTATCAGGGAAATGTACTGTTACTTGAAAACAAAGCAAAGTTTAATTAATTCTTGAATTAAATTAAGTAAAATTAAATCAAAATTAATATATTACAAAATTCAAGAAAATTAATTAATTCAATCAAAATTCAAAAGTGTTAGGTAATCATTAAAATTTGGGAAATTAATTCACAAGTGCTAAACAACACTAAAACTTGAAAAGTATTCTAAGTAAATGCAAATTAATTCACAAGTGTTAAAATCAATTAAATGTGCAATGATTAATTATTGAAAATAACTAAGTTAATTAAATTGTGAATGCAAATGAAAACACAGAAAAACATGGAAAATATCAAAATTGTAAAAAGCACCAATCACACAAAATATAAAGTAAAAACACTCACTTCAATAAGAAAAAATGGAAAAATGCACAAAAATCACTTCAGCAAGAAAAATGGATAAACACAAAAAAATCACCTCAGATGAAACAAACACAAAACACAAAAATTTGCAATGTGTAAAAATTTAAACTTGTTTCATGAAACCACTGTAACTATTAGTTGCAACTAATAAACATATAATTAAACTTTACGTTGGTACCAATTTTCTTTCTGCTGCTGCTCACTCCAAAAATTTCACCAATTCCCAATATTTCACAAAAGAAAAGGTGCCGTTACACATTTGTATAATGTTTGTTCAGATTCCACAAAAAATACAAAATAATACTAAATAACTCTAAGAAATACGAAATCTAAAAGTTACGAGTGACCAATTTACGTTACGTTAATATGAAATCAAAAGTGGCGTGCGAGAGAGAGAGAGAGAGAGAGAGAGAAGAGAGAGAGAGAGAGAGAGATCTAAACGCCAGGAATTCAAAGTCTGTAATCAATGCTTTTGCTCTTTCCTTGTATGGGCAACTTCAAGAGACTGACAGGCTCAAAACGTTTTGGACACGCGAAAGATGGTGCAATCCTTCTAGAAGCTTCTAATATGATGTAACTTTACAGAAAAATTGTTAAATATTCACGTGGTTATCGACAAAAAAGTACGCGTCTGAAACCAGTCATGTACGTAGTATGCTCTCTACATTTTCCAAACAGAAGTCCCTTATCAAATGTGTTGACAGGCTTCCAAAAGAGCACGGAGATCTTGAGTTCCTCTAATCTGAGGTGTTGACATATTATGGAAACAATTTCTATCTTGGAACAGGTAAAGTTAATCTCTCTCTCTCTTTTCACATTCTACGTTATATACTCTTTTAAATTATGTTATGTGAAATCTGAACATACATTTTTAGACATTCTATAACTCTAAACTAAATAAGGAATCTGAAAATTTTGCAAAACTCTTGTATATAACATTTCATACAATCAAAGAGAAGATATATGTGTTATTAAAGTAGCAGCATATATATATATATATATATATATATATATATATATACGTATAATATATATATATATATATATATATATATATATATATATATATATATATATATAACGGGATCCCCGGGTAGGATAGCATGTGCTCGTGTAAACATTTACTCATCCTAACTCTGAACGGCCAAATTTTAGAGGAAATCAACATGTAATTATTTTTCCGATTATATATCATAAAAAATGAAATAAAAAAATGTTTTTTGATAATACAATCTCTTATTCTTTTTCATATAACACTAAAAACGATTTAGGATCATATTGAAGCGGCTGAATTCTAATCCAGTTTGAGATCACTTCTTGAAGTTTTGTTGTATTGTGAGCCTATCTATATAGCAACCTTCGTGCAGGTCGACTTTCGAGGCTCATTTCCAGAAGAAATGACGACTTCGACCTAGTAAATACAACTCACGCATGCGCGGACGCACCACAAATACACACAATCACAGATATATCATATATATATATACATAACATATATATAATATATATATATATATATATATATATATATATACATATATGTAGATATATATATATATATATATATATATATATATATATATATATAGAGAGAGAGAGAGAGAGAAGAGAGAGAGAGAGAGAGAGATTGCTACGGAGACTGGACAAAAACTGGAAATTTTTTTCAACTACTATTACACGCACATATATATAGACTCTACTGGTAATTTTACTATATATATATATATATATATATATATATATATATATATATATATATACACACATATATATATATATATATATATATATATATATATATATATATATATATATATATATATATATATATAAGATAGTAATTATGACAATGGCCTCTTAATTACTGGAGTTTTTGACACTTTTGGATACACTAGTCACTACTGAGATTATTTAAGCAACCTCGTAATTGCTTCGCGACATTTTGTGATAGTTCAACGTGGAATTGATAATTAGTATACTTTTTTGTCATAAACAAAGATAAGAAGTTGAATAGACGTTATATTTTGTACAGTAGATAGAACGATAACGTCATTACGTGTACTCGCTTGAAAAGTATATCATTATAATATGTAAACATTATTTTTTTACCTTTTTCTTATCGTGCACCGTCTTGTTTACGATGGAGGTTGGAGAGAAATTTCCAGCCAGCGCGAAACTAGATTACGGGAAGAGTAGTAACGAGTGAAGGGAGAAGGATGGAGAGAGAGAGAGAGAGAGAGAGAGAGAGAGAGATCTACTGGTCTGGTATGGTGATAAGGCTTCATCTGTGAAAAGTTCTACTTTTCCATTTCTTCCATTTTGGCTGAAATCAGTTCCTTCATGCAACCGACATTTTGTTTTGATGTCACCCACCCATCCTCATCGCTTTCTTTTCTGCTGAGCCAGGAGAGCGGCTTTGGGAAGACATCTAGAACGAGAAAGGGTCCTTTACCTTGTTGTTCACTGACGACACACTTCAAACGCAAGAAAATTGCTACTCTATTGCAACCCTTATTTGACTGTGTTTTGCTCATTCAACATTTTCTTCGTGCATTCGCTTTTCGCACCAACACTTAAATTAGTGATTCTTTTTCAATCTTAATAAGCAGCATCGATCATCAATTGTATTTTTTTTTTATTTCAGTTGGTGAGAATATCATAGTTGATGAACAGACCTTTTATTTTGTATGAATGGAAGTATTCTACGCTAGGGCTCATCTGTAATTCAGTTACTAAGGGCAAATAAATACTTGCATGGACTTGTTTTGTTCCTACATGAGTCATTGTCTGCTAGATGAAACGACTCCTTCTGAAACCACCCATACAAACCATCTCTCGCTCTCTATCTGTATGCTTATTCATGTTATATATAAAACATATTTATATAAACACACACACACACACACACACACACACACACACACACACATATATATATATATATATATATATATATATATATATAAATGTGTGTGTCTGTATGCATTCATATGTATAAAGAGTAATGCTTTATATATGTACGCAAGCTATCCGTCCATGTAAGCAAAGCAACGCACATGCATTTTTAGAGAATTAGATAATGTGTCTGCAGCTCAGGCGAGAGAACACAGCTGCTTTGTTTATTTGCAGCGTCATAGTAAAGTGCTTTCATTTACAGACGTAAACAGCCGCCATTCGAAACCAAACCAGCACGGGCTGCCATTTTGATAAGGTAAAGTCGCCTTTACATTATGGTCTCGCAAATGATGATTTTCAAACCCCTCATCCCACACCCCAACCCCCTCACCCTCAAAAAAAAAAAAAAAAAAAAAAAAAAAAAAATCGGATTTGCATCGTAATGAATTCGCAATGAAGGCCTATTAGCATGTGTTTTGACTCGATTCTAAACACATGCTGTTTTACGTGTCACGTCTGTTATCTGATGTGGACGCTGACGAGGTGGGCGAGATATGTCTAATTATGAGATGAATCCATAATGTATGGGGCTGGACACAGCAGTCGGGAGAAAATGTGTGTTTCAGGGCAGACTTTCGTTTGCCGGGAGTGATTGACGTCCCAATGACCCGCTTGCGAGGTAGATTATTTGCTATTAACGCGTTTTCCGCAAATGAGTCGGCATTACGCCCTAATGGAAGGTCTTTTTTGAAATCGGTGATCATAGCGTGTTCAGCTTGATGCCGCCCATTACCTAGACCTTAGTTTTTAAACAAATGTTACGGGATTACAATACGGCTGGTGTCAACAGCGGCTCGGCTATTTTTGTTAATGCAATGTCATTTATTTTTGAGATGGGTAACTTAGGTTTTTGTTTCAAATTCCAATATTATAAATGTGTCACTTATTCTTTGTTAAAGATGTTGGAGTTTCTTGATTTGGTTCTATTCGTTAAGTTAGCGTTACAAGGGATTGTCAGGTCGCAAGTTGCATGGGAGAATTCAATAATCCTCGTTGACGCACCACCATTTTGCCAACTTTTATCATACACATGAATAACACGACTACAATAATAATCATAAAAAAATAAAAAAAAAATGCAACGGAAAATGAGTTACTCGATACGTATATAACGAATGAGATCAAGTTGATAGTCTTCTGTGTTAGAGGACAGAGTAGCAGAGCATTAAAAGAATGTTCTCACAGTTCGGGAGCGTTAGCCGAGAGAAATAGTTAAAACAATTGAAAATGCCTTTGCCCTCTAACAAAGCACAGTTATGCAGCCAAAGTTAATAAGTTCATATGGGCCTCGATTTGCTTCTTTCCTCTTACTCTAGTTGAGATTATCGTAGCCTCACGACTTTCGTGGGTGCCTGACGTACGAGAATTGCAGGACGCGTGCGCGATGGATTTTCGATCAATTTTTGGAGATCTATAGTAATCAAGGAAGATGATTAGTTGATACGTTGCGTTTTAGATGAAGAAATAGCCTTCAGTAATTGATTCTCGAACCGCCGCTATATTTAAAAGTCTCGGGTACAACACTTTATCCCGCAGGCTGGCATTCGATTCGGGAACAGCTGGCAATGGCAGTGTGTCTCCGACGAGAGAAAGGTTCTGTGTTACGTGTGGTTACCGGTGAACTGTTTGTTGCGCTCGGTAACTTTTCTTCACTGTTTATGGCAAGTGAATTTAAAGAGAAAGTCGGCATTTCTTTACTCTTATGTATCCGGTTTATCAAATCGAAGGAAGTGATGCGTTAATCGTTACTAGAGTGTTTAGTGAATAACGTAAGGTGAACAGTTTTGAATAGTTTGCCCGGGAGCCTAAGGGGGAAAAAAATTAGTGTTACAGGTACGCCGGGATTCTTTCTACTGATTTGCCGAAGACGACACCAATCTTTCTGGAATTAAAGTGTGACATCTGACTCACGTTGATAAGGTTTGTACATTTGAGAGATCAACTGTTTTTATGTGAAGATAAGTTATGTTATTCTTTGCAAATTAAAATATCAGGCAGCTCCATGTAGTTTAGCCTACACATGAAGACTAACCTTATATGTAAAATCTGATTTTGTCAATTTTGGGCATTTCGTTCCCTGGAAATTTTTGTTATTACTTTATTACTTTGTCTTTTGAAATAGTTTGTTGCAAGGTTTTGTTTACATTGTTACTATTGAAATATTTCTGAATGCAAAAGCGTAGCTTAGCATTTTTACATTTTTTTTTCGAAGGCTTAAACCCAACCCATCCTAGCCTGGGAATATAGGGTAGCTAGGTTATACGATTTGTTTACATTCGTATAATAAAAGGACGTGATCATTACATGGTGGCTGTGTTAAGCAATAGTACTGTTATCACCTTGTTTCGCCCTTGCGCGTTAAGATCTATATTACAAAATTGTACGACGTACAAGTGTTGTCTGTCAACTGATTTCAAAAATATTAGCCTACGATTGAATAGGCCTAGAAATGTTAAAAGAACCCACTCGAGGATTTCGATTCCTCTGAAACAGCCTTCTGTTAAATACCAAAGGGCTTCCTTACACAGCAGTTATTAGTAATGTACCTTCCAGTCATGCTGTGCTTGAAAATCGATGCAAGTCTCGGACCATGTGCTTGACATATTTTTGTGAGTACGTTTCCAGGTGCCATAACATTTCTGGAGGTGGAGGGTGCTCGCGTGTTGCTGCTATCCGTCAGCCTATTTCTGTTGCTACTCAAGATATTTGTTTTTGTCCTTTGATATTTGCTCTTTTTATCCCGTTTATTTTGCTCTATGATTTTCGTGAGGCGTTATTGTCAGTCCTGTTGTGATTAAAGTGTAAATTTAAAGTTTCTTCAAGATGGGTGATTTAGACTTTAATAGAAAGGTAATTTTGTAATTTTTTTAGACTTCATTGTGAACGATGTCGTTTGGGCTGAATGAAGTTCATGAAACAAATTTACGTATATGCTCCATGTGTCAGGAGTTTCTTTTTGTTCTGTTTCTGGTCTTACATCAACTTTGATGCAATAAACACTGTGAAAGCCTGCTTAGCTCATAATGTAGATTGGTTAGTGTGTGCTAGGACTTCTAGATGGATGCAATTTGGATAATTATGACTAGGAGGTTCTTGCTACGATACAGCCAAATGTTATGTTTCTAAGTACGTTAACCTTTGGCAGCAATACAATTTTTATTGGTGCACTCGAAGAATGTATTTCTTAACCAAAGCGAAAACAGGATACCTGCTCCGTGCTCAGGTGGTGTTGCTGTGAATGTCAGAGCGTATTTACTCAGAATTAACATTACTTACCACAAGGTAGTGAGCATCAGGTTAGCGGATGCTATACCGTTCACCGTTATTTTGTGGAGGACCCTTGGCTGTGGTGTTGAATAGAATGCGAAGTGGGGGCCTTTACAACAAATTTAGGCCAACGCAGAGTATTTTGACAGACAGTAACGACCTATTAAGCAAAGTTGAAGAGAAAACTTGGACGCCTTTCATTCCAGTTATTCCTGGCTGAATCCAGTTTGCAGGTTTTGAATATTCATCTAGTTGGATACTCTATTTCTGTTTTGTTTACTTTTATATGTTCAATAGGTATATTGAATGAACACCAGTAGTTTCTAACCACTTGAACTCAAAATGGTCGTACAAGCACAAGCGTCCACGTGGACTAGCTGTATTATTAGCCATATCTCTCTCTCTGTCCACTTTCTTACTTATGCTTCGGGGCTGGAATAGGAAATGATAGTTTCCTACACAGTCGGTCGTCCCATTAAAAAACGCATTCAACATCATGGCGTATTTAGAGGCTGTCATTCAAGTTGGCCCATTTTATTGGTCGGTTTGATATATAGTATTTTTGAATATTTGACTCTTCCTTGACATGCTTGTTTTTGAAAGTGTGACGCCATTTCTTTTCGATGTCTTCAGGTTTTCGTAACCTCTTAAAGATGTAGTCTTACATATTAAAGGTATTTTTTGGAATAAATGGCCGGCATTTCTTTGGAGGTATCACGTGAGCATTATATTCTGCATCGTTCTATTTTAGGCCTAGACAACCATAACGCTCCCCATTGTTGAAACGTTCAGCTGTAGGTCAGTAATTTGAGCATAGGCGGGTCACTCGTCCAGGGCTAAATCCCGCGAATTCTTCTAACTCGTTGATACTCGCCGATGGACTCCATGCTCCAGGCCCTAAATCCTGACTTCCAGAGGGCGCTCACAGCAGGATTTAAAACTTACTGCTGTAGGGACATATCCTCATTTTCTGTGCAATACATTTCCTGGTAAATTGTCAGGCCATTTTGTCTGATAATTTGTCTGCGCTTGGCTTTTTCATTATTGTCCCTGCTATAGCTTAAGGAGGACATTTTTATAACTATTGTATATATAGTTCATAAAATAGTTTGTTAGTAGCCCCACTATTCTCTTGGGCAATTTCAAGTTCATTCTATTTTCTATTCACCCATATCTACTTATTGAATCTTTGTAATTCGTACTTTGCTATGTAAAAAGAAAGAAGAAGAAGAAAAAAAGGTGGTAGTGCCGTCACTATTAAGGGTTGCACTCTCAGTCACTTTGGACTCAAACGTATTAAATCGGAAAATTTCGAGTTTGTTAGCTGCACCTTTTACTGTACCTCCTTTCATATTCTCCTTCTTCATCTTACTTTCCACCCTCTCCTAACACTTGATTCATAGTGTAACTGCGAGGTTTTCCTCCTGTTACACCTTTCAAACCTTTTATTTACTACCCATTTCGGTTTCAGCGCTGAATGACGTTATAGGTCCCAGTGCTTGGCATTTGGCCTAAATTCTATATATATTCAACTCAACTATAGCATACAGAAACTGCAAATACAAGAGTAAAGATATATTATTAGGGTAGTAGGATATTGGCATTGAATACAGTGCCATTGTGTTTCATCGAACAAAAAGGATTTCAACATTTTATAGGAATTTAAAGATGAGTAATGAACGCATATAATCCCACAGCTATCCTTTGCAGCGCGCAATAAGTGTAGATTCCCTGTTCTAAATTAGTTTGAAAAAATGTTTCTCAGTCCGCTGGAGATCACTAGATTTGGTAACAAACATGGACATCAAACAGCAGCGTTGTGTTTTTTTTATTTGTCCATTTTTAATTGGACGATGAACCGATTGTTCGTGAAATTGGTTAGATTTATATTATTATAGTATGTGTTGCCTTATGGAAAATCGAATCTATATTTTAATCAACCCATTTTTTTGGCTGCCATAATTTGCTGATGTGCTTGATCGTTAAGTAGAGCATTAGGAATGGAATGGAATATAGAGTTTAGGCCAAAGGTCAAGCACCGGGACCGATGAGGTCATTCAACACTGGAAAGGAAATTGACAGTAGGTAGGTTTGAAAGGTCTAACATGAGGAAAACTTCGCAGTTGCACTACGAAATAATTGTTTGGAGAAGGTGGATAGCAGGAAGAGAGGTAATATAAATGGAGGTGCAGTAATAGGAACGATAGGGGTTGCAGCTAGGGGCGGAAGGGACGCTGCAAAGAACCTTTAGTAATGACTGCAGTGCACCGCGTGAGGTGCACTGGCGACACTTTCCGCCTACTGGGAGAGAACATTAGGTTTGGCCGACAATTTATGCATATTATTATGATTGTATATTGTGTGCGCGTATGTTGCACAGTTTAACACATTACTATACGTATATAGGAAAAATAACCTCAACAGTTTGGGGAAAAACATTTTATGAATGTTGAAAGGTTACGTAGATTTCTTGCAGAAAGGCTGTCTGGAAAAGACAAAAATTCTAAGATCAGGAACTACTAACTACAAGGGCAAATGGGTCTGTCTCAGTCGTTCTCTCTCCTCCCTCCTACACCCTTTCGCTGTTTTCTTTTACCACTAAATTACTTTCCATCAACCTTCCTTTTTCAGCAAAGTTGCCTGAAGGGTTCTTTCCTTAAGATACGGCATGTTTTAATGTTTAATGAACCCATAATCAGTCTGTTATCTCCGGTAAGGAATTGAGAATGCTGTGTTCACCTGTATGTGTAAATGCTAGCACGATACCATTAGAAAAAAGTGAATAGGACTTACGTATAGGGCGGTGATGAAAACATTCGGTGGATGATCCATTCCATATGATCAGTTTTTGGTAGTTATAGATGAAGAGAAAGTTGCCATGGAAGTTTTTTGCATATTGTCATTTTAATTTCTAGCTTTCAGAATAATACAAACCCTTCGAACCTGCACCGTAGATTTTGTAACCAAATTCGTTAATAACTATTACCGTGCAGTCATTTATGTATGTATTTATATATTCACTGTCGAATCGTTTGTTTTCTTGGTAGTTTGCTCTTTACTGAAAACGTTTGTTGAAGGTGAGATGACCAAGTGGCCAAGTCTAAGGAATCAATATTCGAGGTTTATGAGTAGCTACCTAGTGCAGTACCTGTGCATATATATATATAACTATATAAATATATATATATATATATATATATAATATATTATATATATATATTATATATATATATATGTATATATATATATATATATATATATAACAATATAATATATATTACATACATAATTAAATTACATCTCTCTCTCTCTCTCTCTCTCTCTCTCTCTCTCTCTCTCTCTCTCCTTCTCTCTCTCTCTCTCTATATATATATATATATATATATATATATATATATATATAGAGAGAGAGAGAGAGAGAGAGAGAGTGACTATATATATTAGAAGGCTTTGACTTCGAAGTATTTCGTTGTACGTGTTTGGTTTTTACCCATATTGCTGGTTTATGTTACAAACTCTTCATAATTATCTTCCTTATAAAAAATTTAATTTGCGAAACAAGAGTTTTTCTGAGAGTTTTTGGTTTAAAATATTTCCCATATTGAAATATGATTAAATTAACTCACCTTTCCAATCCCTCATAACCTATCTCCTAAGCTAATAGCTTTGATGAGGTTTGCTGTGTACGGGAGAATTCTAGAATATTTTGTTTTTTCTTTCTTATCTTTGTCCCGGGTGCGTACGGCTATTTTATCATATGTAAATTGCCAAAACAAATATGCATTTGCCGTGAGTGTTGTAAAGGGCAGGTGCCCACTCATAAATATTTGGAGTTTGTAGCTGACGTGCCAGGTGTTGCAATGACCAGTTGCTCACCTCCGGTGGGCAAGTGAAGGAACAGCCCAAGGTCAGCCGTCGTCATCGTTAAGTTCTTTCGAGTCACAATGAGCTTTATAATAATAATATACACACGACGGCAAGAGCATTCTCCAACTCCCATAGCTAGTGTGTAATGCGATAATGAGGTTATTAATGTGTTTTTGCCATCGTTACTGCAGTCACATGAGCCCAAAATGTGCGTTTAGCGTGACGTGACCCTTATTAACCAGTGTCATGACTCCCTGCCCTCCCACCCCTACTCCAGCAATTTTTTCGTCGTCGCTCGACCACTTTTTCACGGGTTTTTGGTCTTTGGGGAAGACGATCATTACTTTTGTTTTCTAGCATACGTATATATTCTCTTGCTTTATCTTTTGGGCGGACCTTTATTCCTTTAACATTTGGTCGTCATTTTGGGATTATAGGACCCGTGTTTCTCGTTTGTAAAGCTTGGATATATTTATTATTTCATCGTTGATGAGAGGGGATTAGGCTTAATGTTACGTGCTGTTTGCATTAGCTTTTATGGTGGTGTTTCTTCTGACGCTAGGGTGCGCGTTGCCTAGGTGACTAAGAATTCTCCTTAATTCGAGTGTTATTTAAACGAGAATTTTGGGGAGTATATATATTTGGCTTCTGATTCCACCTTTCGAATAGTATGGCATATGTTTATCCTAAATGTAAATCCATATGTTTAACCTATATAAATGTAAATCTCGAATATTCTGAGAGAGAGAGAGAGAGAGAGAGAGAGAGAGAGAGAGAGAGAGAGAGAGATAACAGGATATGGAACTTAGGCTAACCGTCTGACTATGAGATATAAGGGCGACACGTAATTCGTTACTTCATGGGAAAGTGGTCCACACCAGTGGCATGAGACCAAAGGTCACTGAGAAAGCTATGGATGGAGTTCATGATTCGAATGAAGAGTTGGAGCCATGTAGCACCACCGATGTTGTTGATGCCCCATTACGTCAGTTGGGAGGTTGTATAAAGTTTATCCTAAATGAGCATTGAGTGACACGATCTTCTTGAGCGAAAAAAAAGAAAAAAAATTTATTCTGGTGAAATGTGACTTTTTAAAAAAATATTTTTCATTTATTTTTTAATCCGTTCTCTTGAATCTTTTGTAATGGTAATTTCGTAACAGTATTAATACATGTCATTTTATCTTCCTTGCGTGACGTGACATTTGAAATTGTGCTTAAGCACTTCATTTAAATGCTCCAAGTAATCGGCTTTCTGAAATCTCCCTTTTTTGATATACTAGTGGTATTGAAGTGGTGGATATGTTTTATAAATGTGGTTTTCATTATTTCAGTTTTATTGCTGGCGGAAAGTGAGGTAATTGTTGCGAAACACTTGCATGATGTATTTTAAGGCTTTGGTAGAACTGAGTTAATACTGAGTACTATGGATACCTTAGTTGTTTGTGCATCAAATCTAAAATTATTTACCTTCAATTAAACAGAACGTTAACCTTTCTTCCCTGATTGTGCAAATTTGAATTCCTTTGGGAAAGTTCTCGGCTGTCGACTGTCAGACATTTCAGTGCAGCACATTATTTTTTTGCTGAGACATTTATTAGGCTACATGAGCTTCTTACATTAGATGTTTAGCCTACTTCAGTCTCTTAAAAGAACTGGAATTAATGTTCCCACTAACAGTTAATTTAGATTTTAAAAGTACGGTCTCATTGTAGCAAATT
Organism: Macrobrachium nipponense; assembly: GCF_015104395.2. Classification (NCBI taxonomy): domain Eukaryota; kingdom Metazoa; phylum Arthropoda; class Malacostraca; order Decapoda; family Palaemonidae; genus Macrobrachium; species Macrobrachium nipponense. The sequence goes on from NC_061100.1 coordinate 51,900,847, forward strand.
TTCTATATTGTAACTTGCACAGTCTTATACTTAATCTTTCTTAAAACAATTCCTCAGCCATATTTTGAGTCTTGGCATAGCATACTTTTAGTGTGAAATGAGAATTCTTGGGTCATCAAACGTTGTTTGAAGTTGTTAAAAGTGCTATTTGTTTCCTTAGACTATATTAGCATCGGTTTTTAATATGAAATCTAGAGCAAAGTCACTTGAAGAAGCCTTTTAATGTATATAGTAATTAGTAGAAGAGTATATGAAAAGTTTTAACGAGAAACAAAGCATTCTTACTTGACTCGTGCTGTTTTTCCCCGTGGAGTACTCGTGTATAATTGTAAATATGCCTCCTCGAGTAGGGAAATTTGCAAATGTGAAAGAGAATTCGATACAGCTGTTGCTGTAAGAACGCTCATGAACCTAATGAGCCGTTCGTTAGAAGGAACCAGACTGGCCTTCATCAAGCGGTGTCACCTCTGAGGAAGTGAAATAAATTGGGACTTCCTCTCTAATGAAACCAGGGGAATGGGATTCGTTACCTGTTAGCCGGACACCACTTTGTTATCTGTCACGGTAACGTTTTGTCATTTTGTCATTGATGCTTGACAGAGGTTTTAAAAGTTGTTACCGTAACACTGCCTGATGAAGAGCAACGATGTTTCTTGAATTTTTTGTAAGTTTTCCATTTTTAAATATTGGCTGTTGTTTTGGTCGAGTGTATTTATTTAGTTATTTATTTATTTATTTATTTATTTATTTTTTTTTTTTGCTGAAAACGAATGTGATTTATCGTGTGGCCTAAATGGGAAACCTGTATATCACAAGCCGAGCTTTCTTGAGCGCTTCTTGTTTCCTCAGGTTGTTGCCATTATTATGGTGCATTTGGCGTAACATCTGTTTCATTTTTGGATGGAAGTGGTGTTTTACCTTGATTACGATGAGAACGTAAGCTTGTTAAAATGACTTCACGTGTGTCTTGACTCCTGAGTGATTTGACTGTTTTATTGCCCTCCGTTGACGACCAGTTGCATACGAATAGCATATGGAATATGTAATCACAAAATAACTTGTTTTTGGTTATGGATAATGGTTCTCATCAAAGTCCGATCATTCTTGACATTTTCCGTAGGTTGTTTGTGTAGGTATGCATGCACAGGTATGTATAAAATGTGTCAAAGCTCCATGTTTTTAGGTTTATATTTGTTAATGCACCTGTACGTATTCCTTATGCTTTTCCTGTGAAGTGCTCGGTCCTGGCAATGACTGCTTGGACTGTATAGTTTGCTCGCTGGAACAGGTCAAGTTTTAAATGTAAACCTTACTTATTTACAGAAAGCACACCTCTTGCTCAGTGCGGTGCATTCCTGATGTTTTCGGGATAGTTATTAGGGGTCATAATCACGCAGGCCATTCGGCCCACCAATATCATTAACCTTGCCACTTTTAATACCACTCGCACGAACCACTACAAAACCCACCATCTTCGCAAAATGAACCACTTCTTCCTCTTCTCCTCTTTTTATAACCTCGTTGGCCTCCTCTCACCAGCACCTCCTCCACCTCCAACATCAACTTTTCTCCCATTTCTCTCCTTCCTCGTTTCATTCCCCCCTCCCCCCCCTTTTTTTCCCGTCCGGTAATATCCTTTCTCTGTTGCGCTGCTGACCCCTTCATTTTTTTCCCCACTTGGACTTTTAATTCAGTTGGATATGTCTTTCCATTTTAGTGCAGTTTGGAAATGTGTCAGATTCATCTTGAGTAATTGGCATGGTGTCGTTGTAATCCCGACGATTTATTTTCTATTTATTTTCGCTTTGGTGCGTCCGCTGCGTGTTTTTCCGCCGGATGGTTTTCAGAAAGAGAGAAATTCTTGCAGTAAAGGTTGCAAAAGTGTCTGTCGTCAAGTTGCTCGTTTATAAATATTTTGGCTTAACGCCATAAAAAAAGAAAGGTAAATAAATACCAGTAAATATGCAAAATATATAGACACTTCGTACTACATTGAACAAATACATACACACACACACACACACACGCATACATATATATATCGATATGTGTGTGTGTGTGTGCGTGTGTGTGGTATGTATACATCTATATATCTTAGCGTGTGTGTATGTATATATCTATATATATCAGCTCACACCTTGTCTCCTTGGAGGGGGTTGCTCCAGTATATATATATAGTGTGTGTGTGTATGTATATATATATATATATATATATAGTATATATCTATATGTATAATATATATATATAGATATATATATATATATATATGTGTGTGTGTGTGTGTATATATATATATATACACACATATATAAGGTGTATTCCATATATTATATATATATATATATATATATATATAATATTATTTTTAAACCTATACCTGCGTGTATGCGTTCCTGTCTTGCTACGCCTTAGGTACTAATATTCATCACCGTTAATATAACTCTTAAATTTTTATTTCTCTCTTCAATATGTAGCGCATGAAAACTATGGCTTAGACAGTCTAGGCAGTCGTTTTCATGCGCTACTTATTGAAGATAGTGATAAAAATGATTTTTTTTTTTTTTGTTTTTTTTTTTTTTTTTTTTATAAAATACTGTCCTTGCTTTGTCGACTGTTTTAGTTTAAAAACTGCGGAAGATCATTTTGTCTCCTTGTGCTTTTTATGTATATTTTAATTTCCATATAATACTTATCCTGGATTGATACTACTCGTGTGGCTGTCTCTGTTTGGTCTGACGAAAGAAGCGGCTTAGATCGGGAAATAAAAGTAGGTTATACAATGTTACGACGACCGTGTTTATTCATTTAAATTTTTTCTGACCTGCCGCCGACCCAATGAATTTTAAGATCTTTTACTTTGATGCCTGTAATCGGAACGATGTTTATCATATCCGTTAATGGAATGATGGTTATATATGGATTTGTTGCTTATCTGCTTATCTACCTTTCGGGTAAAATGTTGTTTATTATGTTTTTGGATGAAGTCATGTTTATCATGCTTGTGGAGGACAGAGTAAGAACTGTCGTTTTTGTGGATGGAATTGATGCTCAGTATGAAGCTCTTGGATGAAGTGACGGTAACCAAGGAATCGTCGATTCCTATCATGGCTATGGGTCCCGTGAAATGTATCAGACTTGTAGGTGAAGTCATATGGAATTTTGTGAATTAATCCTAGAGTCAGAGTGTTACAGATGTTGAAGGGATGCCAAACGTGCCAAACGGGAGGAAACAGCTGTGAGTGACGTGAGTAGTAGGCTCGGTAAAGATTTGGCCAAAGAGTGGCTACTTCAACGCATCGTGTTGGGTGGTCGTTGCCGTTGTTAAGAGAGCTGAAAATTACTGGTCAGTTAACCGGAGGGGATGTCCAGAAGGTGCAAGATCGGAGCGAATGTTACTCCATTTGTTAGGATGTCTGAGTTGCAGTTGAAGATGGTAACTGCCATGCGAACAACAAACGAGCCTTCTTGGAGTTAAAAGAGACTGAAAGAGACAATCACCGCCGATTATTCTAAAAAAAAATCATATTACATACTTATATACACAATTAAATGTATAAGATTGCCATGACCTTTTGAAGGGTGACCATTGTGTTGTGATACCATTAGGTAGTTGCTTAGCAAAGTTTACATCAGAGCTAACATTTCTTATATGACAAATGCAGTGCTCAGTGTTTTTTGTTATCTGCTCCTGGATGAATTAAGTAGTTCCTCTTTGGTACACGGTTTAATTTAGTATACCAATTTAACTTAAAGATTTTTAGATTTTAGAAGATATGATCTTTATTAATAATTGAAAGATTTGTCGGCTGAGCTCTTACGGATGGATGGTTATGTCAGATAGAACAGTTGAGACAAAAAGCGTAAAGAAAAATTTATTTTTCTTTATTTGAAAGCAGTAGTGACCTCAGCCGTTCCTCTGCAGTGGTAGGAGGCGGAATGTTGAAAGGGTCGAGTAGGGAGTCCGAGGTATGACCAAAAGCTCTCGTATTTCGCTTCTAATCCGGTTAGAGAGGCGTAAGATGTCAGCCTTAGGCCTCCCTATGTCAACATTGGCTTGCAGGGAAACCTGAAGAGATCCGCCCCTTCATGTCATATTATGGGGTTTCATATTACCGCCGTTGGTTGCTGAAAGTCTGAAATATGGCGAAAAATGTCTCGAACATATCTTGTCGTGATATGACCAGTCTCACGTTTAGTGTGTAATGCTGTGATAACATACTTAGCTGATGGTAGAAAATGGTGGATCTTTTGAGAGAGTTTTGAGCTCCTCTCCATCTCTCCTTCCTTTTCGTTGAGCAGCGATACGACGGACGACTCTCGTAACCAAGGGACCAAAGTTCAGTCCCGTAGTCGGGCGAGAACGAAAACTTCGTTTTAAGATCTAGTATGCTTCTGTTGTCTTAGCGGTAAATAGGATACATTATTATTCAACCGATGTAAAGATAGAGAGAGAGAGAGAGAGAGAGAGAGAGAGAGAGAGAGAGAGAGAGAGAGAGAGAGAGTCGGGGGTGCGGGGAATGGGAAAACAAGACATGAGCGATCAGTACCCTTTGATTGTGTATAGATCATCATAGAATTAAACACAGGAGGGTCTCCCCGACATTCACCTCATCGTATTGGTAAAATTCGTAAGATACTTATTCTCCTGTTTTGCACTACATTTTTAAGTCGTCTTCTTCCGTTTCCTTTCAATATGTCTCCAAGTCATAAAGGTACTTACGCCTCCCCGTCTTCCTCGACCTCTTAAGCACTTACACTTAAATGTTAGCAAGAGGTACATCTGTACTTCTCCATAGTATATCACTGTCTTGATCCGCGGCGGATAATCGCTGTCACTGTCACCGTATGTTTATTTTTCGCCCATATTAATAATAAGTACGTGTGGTATCTGTCTCTGAGGAGGGGCGCACACGAGCTGTTAGCTGTACCGGTAGTTGGCATGTGAAAATCACCATGCGTACGTCATGTGTCGAATGTTTTGCTTTGGAGGTCTCGTTTGTTCGTACTTTTGTAGATTGAAATTCTTCTTATTTCTTTTACCTTTGTATCTTTTTATGATATTTGTGTCTTTGCACTTTGCGTACTTCTGTCCTTCCATATTTGTATTTTTTTATACCACTTTTCTCCGAATACTTCAATTATATATATATATATATATATATATAATATATATATATATATATATATATATATATATATATATATATATGATCAGATTAGCTTTACATTTAGACTTGGCTTTGTCATTCTTTTCAGGCAATGCTAATTTTACCTTCCCACTCTTTGGAAGGAATTGAAGGGTCTTGCTGTGCGGGGCTGAATTGCTGCCAGTTTTCTGCAGATACGAGGGAAGATACTTTTTTTTTTTTCTTTTTAATAAAGGGAAGACACCACATCTTTCAGAACTTTACCTGATTTAGATAGAAAATTTTGGGGTAAACTTCACTACCTAATTGGCAGTGAGAAAAAAAAAAGTGTCTCGGGCCGTACCTTGGGATCCTAACAAATTGAGAGAGAGAGAGGAGAGAGAGAGAGAGAGAAGAGAGAGGAGAGGCGTGTTGGGGGGAGGGGGGAGGTGGCGGCAAGGTTGGTGTGGAGCGAACGCACAACGCTTGGCAACTTTTACCACAACCTGTGCCTGGTTTTCTCTAGCAGTTTTTCAGCGGCGGACTTCTTCCCTCTCTTCCAAGCAGCAGACGAAGCGTTGGGAGAGCAAAAGTTGCACCGCGTCTCGTCACCTTGATCAGGTGACCGTGGAGAATGAAGTCATGGGGTATTTCTGGAATATCGAAGCGTGCTTATTTTTGCTTCGAAGTGGTTTGTTGAAATAAATGCGAATTTCATGCCTTAAGTAATGGTTCATGGCGATAGAACTTTTTTATGGATATCTGATGATATTAAGTTATGTGCCTGCACGTGTGGGTGACGGACGTAATATTTACTTTGTTAGTCTAAATTTCACTTTACTATTTACGCGCGCGCGCACACACACACACACATCAGTGGTTATAAGTCTTTACCAGTTGGACACTTTTCCTTAAAAAGTTCTCCGAACATCAATACAATGAATTATGTTTCAAATGGTTAGTCCCTCGTGGTTTGTTTTATCCAAAGTGAAAAATATCGTATGGACCGCAATCGAAGACCTGTTCAGAATCGGAACGTTAGCAGTCATTGAAGCCAACTCTTTTTAAATTATTAGATGTACGCATGTACTTGTTTATGTATGTATGTATGTATGTATGTATATATATATATGTATGTATGTATGTATGTATGTATACGTTATATATTTATTTTTCAGATGACAATATATTATCGTCGTCACCAATAGTTGTTACGGTGATAATGGTTGTTTCTAGATTAAAGCCATCCTAACATGAAATGAGCCTCAATGAAGCTTAGAGATATGGTTCTGCGCGACATGAGGCGATGGTGATGATGTCCAAATGCCACGGCAACTTTTTTTGGCGTCACAGCTCCACCAGGATTTACTTGACGAGGAGCTGTAGCGTAGGCCCTTTGGCTTACAAGATACAGAAGGAATGGGATCACGGGGGATGTGTTAGATAGACCTGCGTTTGGTATTTCTCTGTTGGAAATCCCCAGTCATTTCACGAATGTACAAGGGTTAAGAGAGCATTGTCACTACTCGTTTTTCATCGCCTCTGGCTTAAGAAGAGAATTTTGATCTGCTGGACTCGGCGGTTTAACTTGGTGCTATTTACAACATATTGATTTCTTGTGTCAGTTAGTATGTCTTGTTGTCCATGATTCTTACGTACAAAATTGAATTTGCGTTTACATATTCTGGTTTCCTATGATAAGAGTATTAGGCTGTCTCCCAGTCGGTTTTTGTTTTTTATATGTAATATTTATATGTATGTACTATATTACTATATATATATATATATATATATATTATATATATATAAATACACAAATGCACTTACATATATAACAAATACACTCATATATAATTAAATAGCATATATATACTCTTATTACATATATATATAATAATATACACACACACAAATACACTCATATAAATAATATGTATATACATACATATATATATATATATATATATATATAATATATGCATTCATTAAAAATATATATTTGTGTGGGGGTCTGTGTCTATACCATATGTCTTAAAAGAAAAATAGAAAAATCGGAAATTGGTAAATCAACTATATACATGGTATGTGTTGTTGTGTGTATGTATGTGTTTGTGTATAAGAGAGAGAGAGAGAGAGAGAGAGAGAGAGAGAGAGAGAGAGAGAGAGAGAGAGAGAGAATTACGGCTGTGCATAACTTGGGAAACAGTTGCAGCCAGTATTGCAGTGCCATATATAATGTTGCATGTTTATTTCCAGCTATATGCCGTTAGGGGACTTGTATTGCAGTGCAATTCATATCATGTTTATTTACTTTGAACAAAGGTGTAACTCGTTTATGTATCATAAAAACTATAAAAGCTAAACTGTTGGTTTTATTTATAACGTTACGGAAACGCAATCTTTTCTTCATTTTACTTTAGCGGATATAGTACAGCCGTTCTAGGGGAAAAGAAACCGGAATTTTTTTTTATTGATATTTCGTGAACTAGATTTTTTTTCTTTAGTTATTTTCCATCGATTTTATGTATTAGGTAGCTAACTTGATACTCCAAACTATCGCTTGGTTTAACCGTGTTGTACAGTCAGAAAAGAGAAGGAAACCTGTTGTTGGTATGAACGGGCAGGGAGCATTTGCATTTATTTAAAGGAACGAGAGAGAGAGAGAGAGAGAGAGAGAGAGAGAGAGAGAGAGAGAGAGAGAGAGAGAGAGAGAAACGCTACGCAAAAGGGAAATCACAGCTTTTGGGTTTATGTTTTCGTTGCATTATTGCCATTCTTTTTTTTCACAGGAGGTTTAGAGGAGTTATGGGCCCGTCAGGCTTTATGGCAGTGTTTATTGCAATTTTTCCCTGTTTTGCAAGGAAGTCTCTCGCAGGTTGTTCATATACTGTAGCATAGCATTTGTGTTGTAAATGTAATATTATGTTGATAAGCACCCACACACAAATACGTTGTCGATATACGTACGTATGTATGTACGGATGTATGTATGCATGCGTGTTTGTGTGTTGCTAAGCATTGTTGTCCGTATAGTTTGTTTTTATTCAATGATTAGAGTGTTTATTTGCTCTTTGTGTTTGTGTGTTGTATTCATAGTATTGATGTAAGTTTTTTTAGCGGACCATTATAACCAAAGAATATATATAGTTAACATTGAACTTTCATCCACAATCGGTAGATAGCCCCAAGGCACCGAGAGTTGAGCGGTAGATCAAGGCAAGAGTTCCGTGCGAGAGTGGAGTGGAGTAGTCGTTGTGTGTTTGCGTGAACTTACCTGCGTGTGAGGGAGGACATCTACTCGTATCTGATGTAAAGATAGTCTTTGGCTGCCCCTCAAAAATGTAGGCTTACGAGGCGTTTTTCCACCACATTTTTGTCATTGCTGCCCATCGAGGGCTTTATTAGCGGTTGCCCTGGTAATGCTAATTAAAACCCCTAAGCATTTTTTGAGCTGAAGTTTATGGAGAGTCACGACAATATAGCGTTTTTTAGGGGGTAGTTAGGTGGTCATTTAACCAGACGTCCCTCCGCCATAATTCTTATTTATTGCGGTTGGTAACGTGCGCTTATTTCACTCCAGGTTAAACCACATCCTCTATATATATTGCTTGCACAACAAAAATATTTGTCAATTAACCTGTGTTTACACCAATACAGAGACAGTATACGTGTATATATATACACACACACACACGACTGGAAGTCGTTGATGGGTACTGTCAGGTGTTCGAGTCACTTAGGTATTAAATCATATATTATCACTTATAATTCTTCTTCATATGATATTCCACAAGTAGCGCGAATGGGGTATTAAGCGACATTTGTAGCTTAATGTTTGTGTACAAAATGTTATACGGTGATGTGATAAAAATTCATACACACACACACACACACACATATATATATATATATATATATCCTATATATATATATATATATATATATATATGTTATTTTTTAGATTTTTTGTATAAATTTATGTATATTAACTTTCTTTCTCTTTCTATAAGTGTGCTTTTACTTTTCATCCACTGTGGTAGAAGTTAGATTATTTGTCTCTCGCCGTGCTTTTCAGCATTCCCAAATTGGTTATTGGTGGCTGGTTACCACACCATAAGTTGTACTGCATCATCTCGTTTCATCCCTTTGTTTCACCTGCCCCTCGTTACCAAACTATCTTCTTCCTCTCCTGTTCATAGGTGTGGCGTTTCCCTACTGTTCCCTTCCCTCGTCTGTTTTTGGTTGACGTTTCCTCAATTTTCCGTTTTCCTTGGTAACAAACAGTGAAGATGCCTCTCCGATGGATGCCAAAGCGCGATGTGTAGCCTAACCTAGTTGCAGTTGGCACTCTGCAGACGAGGGTCGCTGTGGGCGCCACCTATGTGTATTATTAGATCGCTTCTAGTAGTGCAGCCCCGTAAGGTTGGCTATTGTTTATACTATAGAGAGGAGTGCTGCTTGTATGCTCCGATCTGTCAAGTCTCCCTCCTGCCCCGCCTCTTTCGCGCGCTTCGCATCCCATTTTCTATTTTGGGTTTCTGTTACTCACGGTCTTATAGTTTATGGATTTGCCAAGAACTCGATTGACTTTTTAGACATTTTGCTCTGTATGCTCTGTATATTGCTTCAGAGGTCTCCAATAAGTCCATCTTCCGGGCTTTATTTTTCCTTTGTTGCTGGACGTGAGAATGCATTGCGGTAGATACATATAATTCTGTTTTGACACAGAATGGAAACTTCTGGTACGATAAGATTTAGTGATTACTTTCATAGACTAAGACTTCTTCTTATAGCATAAGAAATTCACGATTTGAACTACTTTTAAGGCAGCCTAAAGGTTGTACATGTTATTTTATTTTACCTTTGATCGCCAATAATACCTTGTGTTGCTTTAAGTCATGAAATATATGTTTCTAGTCCTTTGTGTACGTATCAGCCTTAAGTTGCCTTAAGTGCATGCATAGAATATAATTAAAGTAACTGACTATATTTAGAATTGAATAAGATTAAAAAGGAAAATCAAATATGGCTAGGATTGGACTGTGTATCATATTTGGTGCTCATATACGGAGATAACCTATTAATGTACCTACATGGGGTGGGGTTTATATCGTCATTTATTATTTCTTTTCTCACAGTCGTCTAGCCTCGAAATATATTATATTCATAAGAAGAAAAAAAACAAGTATGATCAAATGCATTGACCTCTTTTTGTGTCCTGCGAGTGGCACTGACATACATGCCTTCATTTCCCTTTGATATTTTCAAATCTTAATAGAGCCATTATTTCTGCTTGTTCAAGATGATGGGTTTTCGATTTGATTTGCAATGATTATTTTACTTTCATTAATCTTTTCCACTTTGTGTTTGTTTTCGCCCTTCCTTTTTCCGTACTTTCTCGCGTTCTTTTGATTATTTGGGGTTTCTTATTTTATCAAAGTTCGAGAAGCTGCCCATCTCCAATACGTAGAGCAGTGCTCCAACACCTAATCCAAGTATTCTACCGTTCTTTCCTTATTGCTTTAAGGAATTTTACTAACTATAATTTTCCTCCAGTACACAAGTGCTATCTCAATATTCTCTCTAAAAATAGTATTTGAGGGTTTCCGTTAATAAAGGCATTCAAATCCTATCACATCATTCACATTACCTTGTAAGCTCTAAGTTTAAAAAAGAAAAGAAGATTTTTTTTAAATGTGACTGTCCGGTTTCATCACTCTGTTCATTCCATATGCAGAACAGCCCCGTTTCCTATCTCGTTATCTTTCTTATTCGGTCATTTAAAAATTCTGACACCCTTCCTTCACTCTATGGCAACCCTGGCCAGGTAGCCTCTCTCAGTATTATTGCAAAGAATCTCGCCATCCTTTCATTTTATCCAACGTTTCTCAGCAGTCTTCCTTCTCACACACACACACACACACGAGATGAAAAAGACTTGGAAAAATGAGGACCCCATCTCACTCTTCATCCGAACTTCACCGCCGATCTCATTTTTATGCCTCTGGAACAATTGCCTTCTGATTTCAGCATAAACTCGGAATCGCCTTTTTGATCTTGCTAGTGTGCTCTGATCTCGCCAAGGATCTGCATGATCTCCATTCAGTTTGCTCAGTCGAGTACCTTCTTTAAGTCCACAAAACGGGAAAACCCATTTCCGGTTCTCATGGCGCTTTTGCATGACATCCTAACTACTCCAATTTTCTCTCTTGCACTGCAGACCTCTTTTAATTTAAAATATGTATGTATGTAACTATAATAATTTATACGTGTTCTTGATATAAAGTACATGTACGCGCGCAAGCATACATACATAACATAGTACATACATACATACATAATTCTGTGTATATATGTATCGGTATGTATATATCAGTTCACTTGAATATGATAATGATATAATCCTATGTTCAGTACAATTATGTAAAAGGTGTAGGTATTTATTCAGAGGCTGACTGTCACTGTGCGTTTCAGATTTGCAGATCAGTGTGCCTGATCCGTATAATTACGTGCTGCTAAATCTGACACCAGTAAGCGATGCGACCGAATTAAGAAAAAATATGGCAGCTGGAGACAACACTTGTGGACTGTGATTAACAACGGATGAAATCTTGCAAATAAACATGACTAATATCTTTTTAAGCACACACACACACACACACACACACACACAAAGGAGAGAGAGAGAGAGAGAGAGAGAGAGAGAGAGAGAGAGAGAGGGTGGGTCACATTTATTTATTGGTACTTGTATAGGGTAGGGAAGAAGACGGCCAGGCAGCCGTATGGAGATATATATTCTCTTTATATATCATTTTAAGTGGACGCCATTGCTGCTCTTATAGACGTTTATCATCTGCTGTCATTAATCACTGTATTTGTACATGTCACGTCTCTCAAATAATTTGATGTGAGGTATGGGCTTGTATGTAGGCCTTTGCTGGGAAGGTATAAATCTTAAGCGTGGACAATTGTTGGTTGGCCATTTTGATTTTTTTTTTTTTTTTTTTTTTTTCTGTTCTAAGCCTTCACGGGGAGGGTTTATTTTTTTGTAGAGGTATTTAGTTTGGAATTATAGCGATAGAACATTATAATTCTTATTATTTCTTGAACCCATAAAATTTATGATTTAGGTTTGGTCGGCCTTTTATTCTTATTCTGTATGTATACTAGCCATATTATAATGAACGAAGATGTATTGCGATTGATGTTTGGGTTATTTTCTCAATAAAAAGTCACCGTAAGAAAAAAAAAATAAACAAAAGTTGGCTTTAAATCTTCTCTCTAGAAGGGAGCTGCGATAAACTGGCATTAAAGTGGACGTTCCGAGGGAGAGAAATCAATTTTAGTGGGAAGTTTGTTGAGCTCAGGCATCTCATGACTTATGGTCTCAGGTCAGGAAATATACGAGAGGATTACTTGTAGTCGATATCAAGTGAAAACTTAAAAAAAAAGAAACCCTGTTCGATGGTACATGAACCCTGGTAAAGGATAATGAGAGAGAGAGAGAGAGAGAGAGAGAGAGAGAGAGAGAGAGAGAGAGAGAGAGAGAGAGAATAGGCTATATATTATATATATACATACACACACACACATATATATATATATATATATATATATTATATATATATATATATATATATATATATACATATATATATATACGTATAATTATATATTATCACTTGTATATATATACACTGTCATTTCCCCCACGTTTCACTATGGTTAACTCTGTTTTCCTCATGAAATCTAAATAATGACCATTCTTCCGTCATGCAGAGAGAGAATTTTAAGAGAATTTCTTGTTAAGCATTTGAGGCCAAAAAGAGTGCTTTTACTTTTGTTTAAAAATTTATTTTCTCGTGTAGCCCCCCCCCCCCTTCGTATCATTTATAATTTGGGAAATGTTTACAGAATTCACCTTCGGACTTTGTTGTATACACTTTGATCACTTCGTTCAAATTACCATAACTTAATGATTTAATAAGAATTTTCAAGACAATCGTAAATGTTTTGTATCGTGATACCTGCTAGAATTTCACAAAGTTGATTGGAATTTGTCTGACTTTTGCTTAAATTTCAGTAATCCTCTGTATATAATCATACTAAGTTTGAGTGTGTACCCAACATTATATACAAAAGGGCATTTGCAGAGCTATGTTTGGTTAAATTGAAACTGTTTTTGTCTTTAATTTCAAGTCTTAATTGTTTATTATTATTTTTGATCATATAAAATTTTACCCAATTTCTCATTGTCTGTCACACACATGACCAAATTATTTTGTGAAAGTTAGTAGTCCAACTTTGTGCTTGCTGCATGAAAGTAGGATAGATTCATTCTTTGAATTACATAAAATATATTATATTAGATAATTAGCTAAGTTTTCATGTAATGAAAACTTACCTAATAAAGATTGTCATATGTTAAACGAAACTTACTGTTAGAGATCTTAGACATCCTCTGTAGTCGGCTTCAAAATTTGCAAACCCTCCCTGATATGAGCTTTTAAACGATCCCTAAACAGAGGAGCACATATTCTGGTGTGGGCCTTAAAAATCCTATAAAAAGATAAGTTGGGAGGCTTGCCAGTGATTTTCAAAGGGAGTGAAGTTTAAGTAACTTACGTCAGTTTCCATCGGGGCTGATCTCGTTGTGCTAGGTGGACTAACGCCAAAGGCGCATGAAATGCCGATACCAGAGTATTTTGGCTCCCCATCGTTTTCTAGAGCCGATTACGCGAACGACGCTTGAAAAGAAAATTGATTTCACTGATGTTGTTTCACGTCGTTGCTGTAAGGTGCCTGAAGCTAGATATTTCTCTCTCTCTCTCTCTCTCTCCTTTCACTTGGTTCCAGATAACTTATAATCAATGAGTCAATCTCTTTCCTTACATATGCCCACACTAAACCAGTATTGCTTGTACGATAAGTTTTGTTTTACTAGATGCACAAAGTCATCCGGTTAGCGTTATTAAAACAATCGTCAATTTGCTTGTAAATGTTCGAGGATTCTTTACATAACCAGCCTAAAGAACTCTATTTTTTTTATTTTATTAAAATAAGCTTGCTGTATTTCCACATAGGTCTTTTTTCCTTACAAAAGGTCTTATACTTACAGTTCTTACTGCTTTACATTTAAAAATTTATTTGGTTTTTCTGTGGTCTATACTTAGGTTGGTTTTTATTATCTGATATAATGATACATATCTGAGAAAGTTTATGACAACGTTCATCAACTACTACCTAAGGTTGCACCTAACTAGTAGTTGAAATTGACTCCACATTCAACTTTTACGAGGAGGCGAATCCGTGAAGTGTGAAGTTACGTCACCGTAGACTTCATGCCGTCATAATAATTGGCTGACAAAGTCGAACACGGCTATTGATGTTTTGTGTCCGTATCTCTCTCTCTCTCTCTCTCTCTCTCTCTATATATATATATATATATATATATATATATATATATATATATATATATATATATATATATATATATATATCACATTTGTGTGTGTGTGTATTAATCTCTCTCTCTCCAGGTAAACGTAATGCAGTGCTTATGACTAAATACACTATTTTTTTTTGAAGAAATGTCCCTTTCTAGTAATGTCTCACGAATTCAAGTATATCGGTTAAATTTTATGTTCCCTCATATTAATTTATATATATTTACCACCCACTCTAGTAACATTCACTCTCTGCAGGCTGATTTCCGATTAGAGCCTCTTGGGATTTTAGTCCGCTGACTGTCCGAACTGGTTTTCAACTGAAGATTTCAAGAAAAAAAAAAGAAATGAATGAAAGGGGCCAATAAACGCTCATCTACATATTTACAGGTGACTAAAATAAGCCAAAAACTATTGCATTTATAAAAACAACGTATGAGATGGAGTGAGAGCAAACTGTACCGGGTCTGGAAAATACTTCACTGAGAAGGAGCAAATAGAGAAAGCAAACACTGAATGGAGTTGAGTCCCTTGTAACTGCGCGTTGCTCTAAGAGCAGTCTACAAGTAAGGATGAGCACCGTTCAGAATTTATGAAACGTACTCGTAGACATTCTATACATAATATATATATATATATATATATATATATATATATATATATATATATATATATATATATATATATGATGAACAATTATCTATACGGGCAAGTATAAATTTTTTACTGCTCCTGAACTTCCCTTTTGGAGGGGGCAGCGTCAGAGGGGTACACACTTCCAGTTTCTCAGAAAGTCTTTACGAGAGAGAGAGAGAGAGAGAGAGAGAGAGAGAGAGAGAGAGAGAGAGAGAGAGAGATTTCTGTATGTAACCATCCCTCTATTAACTCTTATTAATTGAAAAAGAGTATATATGTTTTTTATGTGTTTAAAGTTATGGATAAATGAAATAGATTGATAGATACATAGAGAAAATGAATGCATTTTTACTTTGAATTGTAAGCATGAGATATCTCGCACGTTTTGATGGGGCAGATGCAAATAAATACATCTACAGCGTCGCATGTCTTCATAGCCAGGAAGAATACGTACGGTGCCATGCGCAATATATTGTGGGGCGTAACAATCACTCATCGTAACGAAGGGTGTCATAACCTTGTGTCTTCATTGGCTGGGCAATGCCGCGCTTGGCTTCGTCTCCTGAGGATTTTGAGAGTAAGGCAGAAGCGGGCTAGTTCCGCCCCTCGTCATCGTCTTTGTTTCAAGACTCGGGGGCGGGGGGCTATTCTTACAAGGTACGGATATATCAAAACTGTTTATTGCATCTCTTCTTCCCCTTAAGTAAGGCACTGGGTCGGCGACGGCACGTGCTTGTGCTTGCATAAACCAAGTAGCATTAATGCCAAGAAAACTTTGGCAGAATTTAATGATGCCATGGTCGACACCAGGCCCAAACAAATGGGAAATAGTCAAGATATATCGCTTATTCTTGCTCCCTTTGTGTTTGCTTTTGCGCCAATATATTCTTTTAAAATGTTGCTGTCATCATTTAAGCGAGATTTTAGGTGTGAAAGTTGCATTTCATATATTTAGCATCTGTGAAGGGGGTTTATAGTTGTTTTATTCCTGGAAGGTTCTATAAAATTATCCGTGTTAGTGGCGTCTCATCGAGTTCGTGTATACCTATCACGCCTCGTCAGTTGCAAAATATTTTTTCAATTGAATACATTGAAAGTTTGATATGACTTATATACTTTATCTTTCCATTACGCAAAACTTAAACGTTTCGTCATACAGATCCTGGTGTTTCATCATTTTGTAGATGTATACAGAATATCCATTTTTTCGTTTGATGCTGACTCAACTTTTCAGATTAGGACATGTACTCGTATTCCAAGAAAAACTATAAAGGACATCGTTCTTAGCATATTGATTGTTAAGCTAACTTGATTTGAAATGAACTTTAATCTTAGTTATCGATCGCGTCTGTATTACAGTCTTCATCAAAGAATGAAGCGGAAAAAAAAAAAAGATGGAGAAATAGAATCCCTGATTCGTAAGCTTTTGTCTCGATTTGAGCATATACATGTGCTCTATCTTGGTAGCGTGGTGACGTTAAAAACAGACTGACTCTGCTCCAATTACTCGTGGAGCAAGGAAAAGATACAAGCACAGACTTGGAAGGTCACTATATATATATATATATATATATATATATATATATATATATATATATATTATATATATATATATATGTGTGTGTGTGTGTGTGTGTGTGTATGTATGTATGTATGTATATATATTTTTTTCTTCACAGTGGTCTTAAGGGTAAGATGCTTGTCTCGCGTACATCTTCATCACTCTGTTAAATTTTAGGTACACTACTGACTGTTTAGATTAACAGAGGTGCAATGGAACATAGCAGAACGTTCTTAAATATTTCCAGCTCTCCAAGGAATCGAACGAACGAAAAACCTTACACTGGTAAGACGAATGTTATATTCCATTATATATATATATA
Organism: Macrobrachium nipponense; assembly: GCF_015104395.2. Classification (NCBI taxonomy): domain Eukaryota; kingdom Metazoa; phylum Arthropoda; class Malacostraca; order Decapoda; family Palaemonidae; genus Macrobrachium; species Macrobrachium nipponense. Next base: position 51,917,939 of record NC_061100.1, read on the forward strand.
TTATATATATATATATATATATATATATATTATATTATATATATATATCAATATATAGATATAAATTATATATTATATATATATATCTATATATATATATATATATATATATATATATATATATATATATATATAATATATATAATATAATATATTATATATATATATATATATATATATATATATATATATATATATAGATAAATATATATATATATATATATCATATATATATATATATATATATATATATATATTCCTACTGGTCACTTCTCACCAGATACATATGTGATTGTAATAACCATGCTGCCCTCATAACTTCTGAAATCTACAGATTTTTTGGTTACA